>NC_053452.1:104914493-105066993 GCF_015227805.2 Hirundo rustica
TACATATCTTTTTCCTCACCTACTGCAGTTCCTACAGGAAATAAATTTCCTCCCACAGTCGCCCACAGTCCTTCTGTCCCACCAAACAATACAAGCTCAATTACATCATTACATGAATTAAATAGAAAAATAAATAAATAAATAAATAAATTTATTTATTTATTGCAACATTCTGGGCTCAGTATATTCAGAACAGACTTCCAGCACCTAGTTTAACAATACCCATTTTCACAGTATTTCATCATTCCAGTGTTTTGGTCTCTTCCTCAGCACAGATATGTTACGTGCAACCTACTAACAAGGACACTGGAAGAGAGCAAATAAGGGCTGGAGCTGAGTTACCAAATTCCAGTTATTTTTCAAATCAGCAGAGGTTTTGTGCTGTTAGTTCCAGTGTTTATCTTGCACCTCTGTAACAATATGAATTTCAAATAAAGGACTCATTTATTTTCCAGTAGAGGGAAAGCCTGAAGATTTTCTGTGGGATTTTCTACTGATTGTAAAAGAAAAGGGAACCCTCTTGGAAGGTAAGCTAAGGCCAGATTGATTTAAAGTATTATCCAATATTCCAACATGGAATCCTAGGCTAGACTCACATCATCCTAACTTCAATACCTAAACCCTATTATGCTTAGTCTAAGCTTGTCATCTAGGCTGTGGTCTTATCAATAGGTCCTCTGAGGGTGTCAGATGAGAGTAATCCAGCTGTCAGGGATTTCAGGAGGTTTGCAAGTGCTGCTGAGTAATTATGTCTGCTAATTGCTAAGAAGGGACAAAAAGAAATCATATTCCTCTAGATCCACCAGGCCACCCCACAGATACTCTCAGGTATTTCTCTGTCTGATACAGGGTTCATTCAGAGGGTTCGTCTGTCTAAGATAGAAGTCATCTGAGGGAGGTGAACATCTGAGATCTAAAGTTGTTCTTTTGTTATTTCATTGCTCAGTCCTGATGCAATAACCTGAGGAATTTTTTGAACTCAATCATGTAATCTAAATGTTTCTGCCTATTGATTCCTACCAGTGACTCTTAAATTCAAGGCTGCCACTTGACTGCTGAGGGGTGAGGGCCTGAAGTGACGCAGGGTCCCCAGGCAGGTGCAAAGAGAGCTGCTTTACTGCAAAAACCAGGCCTTTTAAAGCAGTTAGGCCTGTTATCAGGTACATTCCATTTAAGCACAACAAAAGTAATTCAACCGACCACCATAAACCACAATATGAGCACATAATGGTTATATAACTTGTTTTTCTACTTCCAATTCAGCTGAGTCACTTTCCCATTGTCCTTTTCTACTTAGCCAAAGTAGCAGGCCGGAGCCATGATTTTACAAGGCTTTCCTTTTGTAAGGCTTTACCTATATGCAACAGACTGGATGTCTGTAGAGGTCACTGAACTGCAAAAGAGTATTATGTGTCTCCTTATTCATAGGTTCATCATCATTGACTCCACTTTTATCTACTTGTCACTGTTTTTTTATGGAGACCACAGCTGTTAGAACATAGATGGCATAATCAGAGAGTACATGAAGTCCAATGCCTTGGCCAGAGGCACTCTCATCTAAACTTTCATATACAACCTAGCAAAATAACTATATGTGTATCACAGTAATAGATTTGGTAGATGGAAAGAGATGAGATCTGTTATAAAACTCCTTCTAAAGCTGTAGTGGTTAGAGATTCTGCCAAAAACCCTAAATATTTAGGGGGCTTCGCTCTACATGTACTTGAAGTGTAACACAGGGAGGTTAGTTAAATTTGCAATAATACTAATGAATAATTTCATATCTCTCCAAGATTTTGAAGTATGAAATTAAGTCCTATACAAGGCAAAAATTCATGGCACACTGTGAAGATCGTGAAACTATCTGCTTATGCAACACAAATGTCATACTGACCCATTTTTTAACTGTTCATATAAAAGAGAAAAACATCCCCTTCTTTATCCTCTCTATGTTAAGAGTCGAAAAAACTCTAAAATCCCTGTTCCACAGGAAAAATAAAATCTTGGTTTTGGCTCCACAATTGTCTTAATTATACTTTACACTTGACAACTATTTCCTTATAATCTGAACTTCTGCTCCAAATCCCATAAGCAAAAAACAAAAAAAAAGAAGCTGATTTAGTGCACCAAATGATTTTTGTTCCCCAGAACAAGATGAATAAAAGGTAGTGTTCCTGGAGGTCAAAACCTACACATTGTAGCAGACTTCTTGTAAATCTTTTAGATAAGTTTAGGATGGCTGCTGTTATTTTTGTAACCTTCCTTTGAACCATAACGTCCTCATCAGGTATTTCATATTCTCCCTCAGAGACATAAAATTCCCAAAAGCAAAACTATTGCTTTCAGCTCTTTTGCAGTACAAAGCAGCCATCCAACCATCCATAGGGTCATGCAATATTGCTACCTTTTGCATCAGTACTTCAGAAGACAGATCTCATTGCTTGTAATTTTTCACACTTAAATTGACTGAATCTACCTGGAGGAGCCACATGCTGCAGCTCATTTCAAACAATGGCACAGGGGCACACACAGATTGTCTACCAGCTCAGCTGTAATCTTGGAAATAAACCCAAGCACCCATTATACGGCTAATACCATGTTCAGGGCAGAGAGCTGAGCTGTAAAAGAAGTTGAGAACTGAAGAGCAGACTTAAACGAGAAGCTGAAGTCAAGAAAGTCAAAAAGGTGCCTGTTAAAACCCCATTGCAATTTTGTATCTGTGGCTAATATTTTTATACTCTATGTGATGCATATGTGTTTGGGGTATTTGAAAGGCTGCATAATAACTGGACAAACATTTTACAACTGGGAATTGTAAATTGTCAGTTTTCCTACTTTCTTGCAGTTTTGTGAACATAAAAGCATTAAAAATCATGAGATGTTTGAATTCTGAAGGGTTGGATGCCATGCGATTATCTCATTATAGTTTCATATTATGGAGATATATTCATTGTCTTATTCACTCATAAACCAGTGTTACGCTCTGGGCAATTCTTACTTTATTTCTGTATTTATTTTTCTTTAAGAATTAGCAATTTTAGCTAGTATGAATTACCTGCCTTACAAAATCAGCTCTAGAAACATTGACCAGATCAAGTTAAACAGGTCTATTACCCTGGTCCAGAATAAAATGCCTCTTCCAGCCCCTCTAAACTCAAACAGTTGCTCTCTCTCTCTCTCTCTCTCTCTCTCTCTCTCTCTCTCTGCCTCTTTGAAACTGAACCCCATCCTCAGTTTCTTGGTGTGTTTCAACAGTCTAGAGGATGGTGAACTCCTCTAGACTATGCACGCCATGTCTTCTGTCCTAGCTTTTCTTCTTGAAGACTGTGAGATAAATTTGGACCTCTCCAGGTGAGGGAGCTGGCAGGTGAGGATTCCACTCCTGTTTGCAGATGAATAATCCAATGTCTGGCTAAAAATATATGTATAATAAATATGTATGTTCTTTTCTGCCAGTGGTAGTTTGCTGGGCAGAAGTGGCCATTGTAATCTTCCTTTTTGTTGACCTTACGTTTTTGGGTTTTAATAGTTGCATTTCAGACTGGATTGCCTGGAAGATTTGGGTGTCCTTATCCATATACCACAAATTGCTTTAGGTAACCACTAGCTACCTAAATATTCAACAAATAAATCCATCCCTGTTGCATTTAATAAAAGGTAGCACTATTTTTTAATGGTCTAACACTTATGGACCACCTAGTCTGTCAGCAGATACGTGTGGTTTGTTCCAGATTGCAGCCTTTTTCCGGAAGAGCTGCACAGCAGACAAGTGATTGGTATCGGGATCTCACACTAGTTTTAAACAGATTTAGAAACTGGGCAGTGATTGCTACCTGAACTCAATTCTCAGATGTTCTATGAATGATGTCCTTACTCCACAATAAGGTTTGGTTTTTTGAAAGTATGAACTAAAACCCAGATCTTCTCCAGAGTTCCTATGAGAAACATAATGGTATTTTTGGCAGAAATGACAAATGAGAGTCACCTTTTTAGTATCAAAAATCAGGAATGTGACTGTGATAATTTTAACATGCTGGGGTAGTAGACTGGAGGCAGATTTGTCAAGACTACTTATTTTACAGGGTGACATTTAGCATGAACAGGTTAGCAAATGGCTTGAATGTGTCTAAAAGGGAAAACTTGAACAGTGAGAATAAACACCCCAGCAGAGATGAAAGGAATATTTTAAATTGGGTTCATTAAACTGCAATTATGTCTTCTACTTCTGGTTCTCAGTAGCTTCAGTGAGACCATTGCAGTGTCCACACTCAATCCCTCACTGAAAAAAAAAAAAAAAGTACTTTAAACTGGTAAAAGGAAAAATCTTATAGTTACACAGCCCTGAGTTTGCATCAGTTGCATCAGGTCTTATGAATTTTACTTTGTCCTTATAAATCAATCCACAGCAAGAATCTCAGACTGCAGGAATCTGCGGAAAATTCACAGAAATAATTATGTTTGTGTGTACAAAAGTGTTTTAAGTCACATGAATAATCCAGAGCCCTTTCCTGTGCAGCCTTGTACCCAGACATATCCTTTGGTGTAAGGGTTTCTACCTCCAGACTACACTGCTTATCTAAAGTAACTATAGAAGCTATGTCCCATGTTTCACTACTGTACCCACTTCCTCTCCACCAAAGCTGGCAAAGCCAGTTCCAAGTCTCACATCCATAGTAAGGGAGAAACCTCCTACAACTAGCTTCACCTCCAGTTTCCTGTATATTTTCTACAGTGATGCTCATCCAGAGAAATCTATATACAAAGCAAGATCAACACTAAATATCAAACATACCTGCTGGGATACACAATTGAAAACAAACTATTAAATTGCCAGAAAACTATGCGTCAATGCTTAAATGTAAGACAAACTGTCCACCTAGCAGTCTTCATGTCAAGCCCACTGGATCACAGGCAGAACTCCGCACCTTTGTAAACTCTCTGCACTTCAGCAAGATTTACCTCAAATGAACTCGGCTACAGTACAAAAAAAGAGCTATCATAAAATCACACTGTACTGCCTGCTGAAAAAATGATTCAAAGAACAGCTCAATCTGTTCTTAGCTGGAACAAATTGTTCAAAGAACCAGACTGGTTCAAAATTAAATGCACCATTAATGTGGAGTGAACAATTCCCCAATAAAATGCTTATTTCTGTCATTCACTGCACTGATTTTACTTGTACATAAATTATAAACTCCATATTAGACATCTAATCACCAAAGTGATGCCTTTCAAATACTAAGTAAAAGGAACATTTTCTCAGATGTTTTCTACTGCAAGCTCATATCAGACACAGTGACTGTATGCAACTAAAGAAGGGGAGACAATGTACTATTCTGTCTGTTGGGCCCCCTAAATGTATGCACTTGGGTTTGAATGTGTCAGAGGGTGTTTCTCTGTGTTCCACATTATTTCAACTCCATTTGCAGTTTGCAGTTAGAGAAGACAGAGTTTAAAATGGAAAATGACAAAATTCCAAGTCAAATAGAATTAGAAACAATTGTCCATTTATACATAAATGTTACTCTTAAAATTGCATGAATTGAATACAAATCTAGTTCAGTTTTGTTTACAAATCATGATGTATATTTTCAACTTAGCTATGCAGCTAGATTATTAGAATTAGTGACAATTAAGATAAAATTTTGATATCTTTGTTTACCTAAGACACCGAAATATAGGCTATAGTTTATTGTGGTTTGGAAATGTGGCTTAGTGAACCTATTAATTTCTAGGTAAATTTGTCTGTTTATTTTCTTTTTTTTTCTTCTCTGTTTGAGAAAAGAAGAGAAAAGTCAACAGTATACAAGTGCCCAGCACTTGTAGATGGATCTAGAGGAAAATTAATTAATTAACCATTAAATATTAAGAGAAAGACATTGTCTGTGGTCTTACCTTTCTTTTAGACATTTGAATTCAAGTAACTGTAAGGAACAGAACACCCAACATTCCATCTCTTAAGTCTAATGAAAATCGAACCAAGAATTAGACAACTGAAATTCCATCACAAATTGTCTTTTCATAGCAAAAAAACAAATCAAACAAAATCACTTAGGAAAGGAAGGTGCTGATTTTGCCCTATATTATTTCACAAAAGATCTCCTCTAAGGACAAAGTGTACTGATGTTAAAATATTATGTTCCTACTTTCTGAAAATAATATTTTGACTTTTCATTTGGGACAATTTTTTATTAAGAGATTTATTAGATTTTACATATGATATAGAAATATTGTACATAAAGATAAAACTACACCTAAATATCTAAATAAATACAGTAAATCTAAAATAAATACACAAATCAAAATATTTTGAAGTTTTTATTTGTGCAAATTCTTGGATTTCATTTTAAGTCAGTGCAAACAAATTCCTGAATTACCACATTTGCTATTAATAAACCTCATTCAATCTGTATCTGAAAGGCAGATGTCTGCTGAAAACTCAGCAGCTCCTCAAGTTTTTAAAACCATGATAACAATAGTGTGTTAGTTTACAACTGGTTTTGAGAGCAATCATCAGAGAATCAACTGAGTATATTAACAGAAATCTTCTGCTCTATTACTATGTTCTAAATTTTAAGACAGCGTATTCTGCCTTAAAACAAATAGAGAGAAAAACTGGGCATCACAACAGTGAAAACCAAGTCAAGGAAAGCATTTTTGTCAGATTGAAGTAAAAATATACTTATGAGATATGTGGGCAGCAACAGCCTTATGCCATTATTTTCTGTGGCTTTGAACAAGGACACCACCGTAGACGGAACCACTTTCTAAAAGAAAGTGTTTCGTGTTTAACTCTGACACATGCAAACATTTGTGTGTTCTCATAGTGACGTGCATAAATACTTGTGTGTGTCAGCCTGTGTACTCCCTTCAAAATGTGTTCATTCTGCTCTTTCTGCATCAGCTGTGGGCTGTGGTGAAACCCATGCTGGAACATCATGACTATTCTGCCTCCACTTGATATGTCGAATAATCATCATACTGAAGTCAAACTCAGAGATTGAATTAATCAATGTCATGGGATAATTTCTGAATTAATGCTATGGTCTTCTTGGAACAAATAAAAGCCCATTCATAATTAAAGATGAAAGTAAACAAAATCTATTTGAATATTGCTATTGCCAGCAGTGTGGGAGCAATGGAGCAGTTGAATGCTGGACACAAGAACATACTGACTCTGGGGAGGAGCAAGGCTTGTGACCTCTCTGCCTTCGCAGTGCCACGTGCTTAGCAAAACCTCCGCCAAGGGCTTCTTATGCAAACACGTGGTTCTGGTGTACCTCTGTGAATGTCAATGCTATTTTGCTAACTTGGAGTGAGCAGGAACTCCAGTGTGACTGTTTCTGAAATTTCAGTGGCATCTTCAGTAAAGAGGACTCATTTTAGGGGGGAAAAATAACAGAGTTTTTTATCTTCTGTGCCCAAGGGTAAGGAAACAGGTGATTCTGCCAGCATGACCGTAAACATTCTCTCCAGCTTCAATAATAGTGGCTTTTGACCTGTCAGAATGAAAAGTTCTCATTGTAATCATACTGTAACTAATAGAAATTAATATTTCCTGCTTGGTCCTTTTCTTACATGACACTGCAGTCTCTTTCCTTTTTCAGGCTCCTTGTTGCTCAAAAATGTCAGGTTCCCAAGAAAAGCCCACAGTGACAGGATTACACTTACAAACCATGTGCCTCTGCACATGTCTCCAATGAGGCTGAATTCAGTAGGGATTTTACTAGTGCTTATTCCTGGAAATATTGGGCAGGATTTTATTTTCATCTTGAAAAGCAATCTTTACAAAGGGCATCAACCTCTTTGACTTAACTTCAGTATAAAATTGCAGTTTCCTCATGTGGGAAAATTAAGAATTCTTTTCCTACCAGTTATATATTTAGGGCAACATTTTCTTAGCAGATCTGTGGAAATGATGCAGAGGTCAATGGGAGCTATGTGCAACCAAGGATAGAATTAGTTTCCCAATGCAAAATTATAATGGGCTATTTAATTTTTCTTCCTTTAACTTTGAACATTATGAAGTTAAAAAAAAAAGAGATCTCCTTTACCTTTTGTAAGGACAAGCATCTCACATTTCCTTGATGAGCTCTTAGCTTTATTGGCATAACACCATTACATGGAATAATCATTCAGAAAGAAATCTTCAGTTAAGTAACCTGCCTTCACATTTTTTTACATAAGCCAGTGATGCATTTCCATTCCACTGTCCACTTAAAGCTGTATGTTTGACTAGACTTACCCAGAACACACTTGATTGTTTTTACAACAGAAGTCCATTTTTTCAATAAGGAAACAAGAGAGGTAGAGCATGGGAGAAACCCAACGATAAAACTAACCATGCATGTAGGACACTAAAAGGAGCTTTCTTCAAAGTAGACCAAAGTTCCCAGTTCAATTCAGCAGACATATTCCTTATACAGGAGTCAAATATGGAAAAAAAAGAAAAAAAAAGAAAGAATTGTAGCATGTTGCAAGTCATCAACAGATAAAATAAGTGAATACTTACACAACATCTGCCCTGTACAGGAATATGTTCCAATGCAGAATTTCTTGGCTTTAACACTTAAAGCTGTAGCTAACACTAGAAAGCAGTAAAACATCTAGAATTATTTAGGAAATTTAAGAAATAAGGATCTCCATGTGAAGACTGAAAAGAAAGAGAAGACTCTGTCACCAGAGCTGAACTTCCGTCCTACTAGCTTTGATAAATGAGTTCTAATTTCTAACTGGACTCAGTCCTCCAGAATTTTCAGAATTATTTTCTATTTTTATGTGACATAAAATGCATAAGCAGTACACAGTACCCAGTGCTAGACTTACTTTCTTGGATGACAGTAAGACCGTCACAAAGACTGAGACTGTTCTCTTGCTTCTATCAGGTTCATTTTCATGGAAAAGTTACCCAACCTCATAAATAGGGAGGCTGATGTTCCAGCAGAACTGGGTTGTAACTTCCATAGTTGGAGTTTTTCTATAAAGGGAAGAAGCTGACTTTGAATCCATTCAGACTGAGGAAGAAACAGAATCTGAGTCTTCCATTCTGATGTCAGTCTTTCAGTCTCTTGCAGCTATCAGCTACTCCATGAGGAGTTCTATGTAGTCTGCATATATAATTGCCCAGATGTGGTGCACCTTGACCAGTTATTTCACCCTCCAAATCTCAGCTTGATAGGGAACAACTTAGGGTTGCATTTACAAACCCAGACTAATGAATGAGGCAAAATTTTAGATAATGACAATTTGATGATGTTTCTGACTGACTGGGGTGTGTCCCCCTTTTCAGGCTTTCAACTTGCTACCCTCAGACCTATTAGTCCTGAATTAAGTCAAGAAACAGAAAGATAATTAACAGAGCAATTTAATGCACAGCACTTCTGAGATACAGTGCTGGTGGAGAACACGTCTGCCTGTAACAGAAAGGCATACTGCTCTTTTAAATACTTCTAGTCCTCCTTGTTCCATAATGTATTGTGTCTTACTCCATCACCCTCACAGATGATGCAAATTGAAATGATTTGCTGTATTATTAAGAGAAGTACTGTTACTGGACTGCTCTGTGAAAATCCAGGGACATGGAGCTGTAGCCCATCAGGCAACATTAAATGCTGAATTAGCTGCAAGTAGGTTTATCCAGACCAATAATAACCTAGACCTCTGTCTGTCTGCTTGAAAATTAATTGTTATAAATAACACACATTTATGAAAATCATTGCTGTGGCCATAAATAGATTAAGAGATTATTCCTCAATATTCTTTAACATATGTTCTTCGGAATTTATTAGATTAAATTATTTATTTTTAGTATCATAAGAAGCTTAAATATGTTTGGTATTCTTTAGATTTTATTGACCTTTTTTTAAATTTTAAGATCATTTATGTAAAATTTTAGGAGCATTTATTAAAAAAAAAAGTAGTTGATTATCTTCATTAGATGTTGACTAACTTAATTGTCAGCTTTACAAAGCTTTTTACTGACTGAGCACATTTTGGACAAATTGTGATACTTTTGCTTATTATTTCCTTTGCGTGCCCTAGACAATATAAAAGATTTGTTCACTGGCTGCTCTTTAGTCCAGCGGGGTTTCTGCTCTGGTGTGATATATGTGGTTTTATACCTGGAGGGTAAAAAACCTCTGCTTAACTTCTGAGCTGTGCTGGTATGGGTCTTGGTATGGTATTATTTGCATTTCCAGAGACAGAATGTCTCTCTCAGCTTGCTCTCCTTGCTGAGCCACCTGGTGATGCTGTGCTCTGGTCTTCAGCAACGCTGCTTGCACGAGCCTCAGGACGCAGATTGCTGGTGCTGATGGGTATTGCCCTGTCATCCATATCCCAGAGTTATGCCCTGTTATCCATATCCCAGACTCTCAGAGTGTCTATGCTGAGAGTTAGGCTTGTTCAGCCTACAGAAGGGAAGGCTCCAGGAAGACATTAGAATAATCTTCCAGCACCTGAAAATTGCAGCAAGAGAGCTGAAGAGGGACTATTTACAAGGGGGTACAATGATAGGACAAGGGGGAATCGCTTTTAGCTGAAGGAGGCCCGGTTTAACTCAGATATTAGGAAGAAATTCTTCACTGTGAAGACTGTGAGACACTGAAAGAGGTCACCCAGAGAAATTGTTGATGCCTCCTCCCTAGAAGTGCTTAAAGCCGAGTTGGAAAGGCTTTGAGCAACCTGGTTTATTGAATAGTGTCCCTGTCCATGGCAAAGGGATTGGACCTATATAATCTTTAAGGCTACTTCCAACCCAAACCATTCTGTGATTCTGTGTGTTTGCTGGCAACTGGGACGGAAGGAAGGAACAATATCTTCCATCTGTGTAAATGTGAAGCTTCTGAGTGAGATTTCTCTGTTTTCTGTTTGATGACTTACACAAATTCACTATACTTTTTGTGGCATTAATAGTATGTCATAGGAATTAAAATGATTTTCAAGAATAGTTGTTTTCCATCTTCAATGAACATGTCAGGTGGAGAGCTGAAGGGTGGCATCTTCATGGATAAAATCATTGCACAAAATTTTGAGATGAATGAACCTCATTCACTTTTACTGAACATAAAAAAGCCTATGGTGATGAGTCCAAACCTGGAAAAATTACTTTTAGTTACTTCAGTTAGGGCAGATGAATTTCATATTTTTATAAAGCGAATAGAGCACAGATGACTACTTCACTGGGCTGAGAAGCAGCCTTGCAGCAGTTTACATTACTAGCAAAAAAAAAAAGTTATTTTTTTAGCTGTGTGATATATGTCCTAAAGTTAATTCGTGTTAAATGTTATAATATGTAATTCATTCTCTGTAAATGTAATGATAACCATAAGGAGCAAGTTTTATTTCTAATCGAGTATACAACGGGTTATCTGTGACTAAAACAGCACGGTGGGACACAGGGAATTCTCTTTGAAGATTGCACGGAGGGACACAAGGAAGCTATGCCAGGAATTACACGAAAAGGGACACGAGAAAACTTCTGCTGGGAATCGTTAGAGGAGAACACAAAAGGACGGAAAAGGGAGGTGGAGAACCCAGAGGACCGAATGATTACATCAGATTGATATCTTATCTGTCCCCGCCTGACATTAACATCTCTACACCGTCCCCGGACACAGCAATCACGACATTGTTCTCCAGCGCAAATCCATTCAACTCACCAGAACCCGAACATGAATATCTAATGAAGCTGCCTCGGAAGAGGGAGCCTTAGGATCCCGATTTTCTCTCCGCGAACCAGTGTATAAAAATCGGCAGCCCCAGACCAAAATGTGAACTGAGGGGGTGACAGACTGACAGAGTGTGTTACCGTGTTCACCCAGCGCCGAAACCCCGGGGTTCGACGCTGTCCCTTTTAATTGTGGCTGTCGGAGACTGTTATTTTGTCTCAAAATAAAATTCTAAATTTTGATTTACTGAATTTAGTCTATTGTATTTATCACAGCTGTGAACTACCTAGCTACTGTGTTTTAAAGGATTAGTTTTTAAATAGAAAGATACTATCATGACTATTAATTTAATACAACTCACATCTTCTCCCCTTGGCTGCCAAGGTCTAAACTAACGGGGCTTTATCCAACTAAATCAGAGACTAACTCCTAGGGATACTAGAGGGACATTAGAGGGACATGCTGCCTTGCAGTCACTCTTGGGAAAAGGCAGTGCTATCACCATTTTTGTACTGAACTGTAACATAATCATTCTTAAAATGCAAAGGCCTTCTACAGCTTATGGATTCTGACATAGCCATGGAAGCATTAAAGCCAGGCTGCCAGCCTTCAGCACTCCAAATGTGCTAGAACAAATACATAACAACACAGCAAAGGCACACACATGAGGTAGCTCTGTGTCACAGTGCTCCTTTGTTGGTTTGCAATCACATTGAAGGAACATAGACAGGCAACTCCAGTTTGGTAGGAAATTGATGTTAGAGTGATGGAATTATGGAAGTGTCAGAGTTATGGAAGTGGCAGACCTTTCCCTAATAGTCACACAGAGAATTGTTTATCTCCCACATCAAATAAAATGTTTTCTATTAAATAGTAAGTAAAGGAATATTATTGGGCCTATCTGTGAAATTAAGAATAGTATCAGAAGAGGACTTTCAAATGTTAAATTAAATTAGCGATCTTTCAGGACATGGCTTTTCACTGAAAGAATTTTTAGCATTATCTTTCAGAGAGGTGTATAAGGTGGCTTGAAGAAAAACAAGCTAGCAGGTTTGAAAGAGCTTAATAATTATATTTCTGTTTCTTAGTGGGGAGGTTAGGACTGGAAAGACAACTCTCTAGTTTCATGTCAGTTTTTAAAACTTCTTGTTACAACTCTAGCAATAATTGCTGGTGATTTTTGGTTGTAAAAAATATGTGTTTCTAACGTTTCTAAGCTTAAGTATCAGCTTACATTTACTGGGAGTAATGGTGATGTCAGAACAGTAGATTAATGACAGTTGATATTCAGTCTTCCCCATTTATTTCTGTGAAAATAACTTGAAGGTGAAGTACACACTTCAGTTTTAAACTAAGAGGAACTAGGAACAAGCCCTGCTAGGATTATGATTTTCAATTGGTGGGGTTTTTTTCTGTCTTCTCCTGGGACTTACCTCTGCTTTGAAAAATAACGGCACACAGTTGGGTTCCTTATATAGCAAATATTTTGTAAGACATGTGTAACGTCTTTCTATATGGTACACACATGTATCTCATTAGAATTTATAAAACCTACTGGTTTTAACAAGACTTCATAAAAGAGCTGAAACAAGCACCTCTGAACATGGAACACAGCACAGTTCTTGCTTTTTCAAGTGTTCCTGGGTCCTTTTATTTACATGGGGGGGTGGGGGAATAGCATTGAGCAAATTACACCTTCGAGATGTAAGTTTCCATGGAATGCAATGACACTGCACCTGATTTATTACTTTTCTCTAAATATTTCAAAATCAGACATTGTGCTACACATCCTGAGCCCTAAAAATGATGCAACTTATATTAAAAAAGGTGCAATAAAATTCACAGGTTTCGTTCTTTGTTTTCTATCCCAGCTTCTGAGTCCCCCATTGGCCATGTTTTCACAGCCATCCTGGCCAGGAGGGGAGATAATCCCTCAGGCATATGATAGGTGTGCTCAGAGTCATGTGGTGGGAAATCAGTTGTGCCTTCCCCTTCATTCACACACTCCACCCCCACTCCCCATACATTGCCACTGAAACTGGCTCTGGCTAAAAATATACTTTATTTTAACGAATGAAAGCTCTGATTGTCCTAAAATAACATGAATTCCCATCAGGATCAGGGAACCATTGTGCTAAGTGCTGTACAAACACGAGGAGATAATGGACCTGATTCATCCCTGAATTACTCTGGTTTCCATGGATTTACAGCTGTGCAAGTCAAAGGCAAATGTGATAATGAGCATGCTGCAAGAATGCACAGCTTAGGGCAAGTTTCCTTCTGGCCTAAATCCTTTGAAATTTGTGGAATTAAGGCAACAGATGACTTGACGTATACTTCAAGGTTTCATCTACTCTTCTGAACTAAAAATACGACCAGACCTGATTCAGTATTGCTGGTAACTGCCCAGAGCTCTCTCCAAGCACTTTAGGAGAAAGCTGAGGCTGTGGACCTGCCCAGCAGCCAGTCTGCGTGAACCAGGATGCTTCAAAAACTAGGGTAGTTTAATAGAATGAATCTGGGCAGACCGTGCCAACTGGTCTCAGGGGCATAGGTTCAGGTCTTGGTACAGATTATTTACCCGTAGACCTACATTCTGAAAGTCTTTTTTCTACTTGTAAGAGCTTCTGTTCACATTTCATATCAGTCTGTCATACAAATTTTACCAGAGAGTATTATTAAAAAACCCCATAAACCAACCAACAACAAAAAACTTATGCCTGTTCCTCTTACGTTTTTCCTTAAGTCACTGCTTGTGTCCCTTGTTCCTTTTGAAGATGTGTTTAGCTGCAGACCAGAGCAGCTACAGCCTGGCGAAGGAGCTGCAGGGCTGCCCAGCTGGGCTGCTGCTGGTAGGTATGGTGCAGAACATACAGCAGCACCTGGCAGCAGCAAGGCACCAGACACCTGCCTGCTGCTGCTGCTGCAGTCCCCTCATGGTGGAAAAACCAGACTTGGTTTGCCACAGTTTTGGGATCCGTTTCTGCTGTTTACCCTGCTGCCTTTACAGCACCTGCCCAGTGCTTCATAATCACTGGCAGGTTCTTGCCCTGCCCCAGTCCCATGGGTTTTTTTGCCTTAAAGTTCATTTCCCAGTACAGTCAGATCATCACTTAGCACAGGTTTACAGGGCACTTAAACAGCTAAGCCCTGGCACAGGATCCAGAGATATTACATAGTAAGTTCCATTTCAACACTTATTTGTGCAGTTACTTTTCCACCTCTCCTTCTCTCTTATAACCATGTCCTCATGCTCTTCAGACAAATGTAATTCATCAGTGGAATGAATTTATCAAGCTTAGTCTGATGCAGATTTCCTTAATAGCTTCATGCAAGTGGAACTTGTACTTTTCTCCATCCATAAAAGGTGAATGGGAAGGCACTCTCCATGCACCAGAAAAATGCTCAACTTGTCCATGGCACTTCTCATTTTACAACAGGAGGAATAGAGAATAAGAAAGACCTAAATCTGATTTTGTTTTGACAATTCAATCATTAATATTACATTTCAGAATTAGGATTTCTATAATAATTTATAATGCATTTTAGAAATGATTTCTAGTAAAAGTAAAGGCCTTTTGACAATTAATGCTGTTTAGATGCTTTGAAACAATCTTATGCTTGGAAAATTCCCCTAAGTTTATTCCTGTTGTTCTCAGGAAGTACATAATAAATAAAAGTACCAAGCACTAATTTCTGATAGAGACAACAGATATAACACGTGCACATCTGCCTGGCTTAATGCCCCCAAAGAGGCTGGTTGAACACATACTGCCTGATGTGAACGTCTTGTGTCCTGTACCATGTCTGGGTAATTTCTGGGAAAACACCAGGGCAAAATTGCTTGAGGGAAAATGCCAACTATTTAACAGCATGGATAATAATACACCAGTGCTGTTCTGTTTAATTTACTAATATGCTACAGCCAGTGGAAGCAGAACTGAGCCAACACAGGCGTTTGTGAAAACCCTTGATAAACTGGGGAGAGGCTTCCAAGTGTGAATGAGCTGGTCAGACACTGCTTGCACTTCTCTTCCTCAGGCTGCAAAGAAGATCTCCTCAGGCATCTGAGAAATTTTCTTTTCAGGTATTTGAGACTTGTGTAGTTTTTTTGCAGAATTTTTGTGCTGTTTCTGAAATTCATATCCAGTTTTTATCCTGTTGTTATTCCTACAGCAGAGAGCAAAGTGGCTCGGGTACAGGCAGCAGGTTCATGCAACGCATGAGTAAATTCTTCCCATGTAAAAGGGTACTTGGAAAATGTAGATGAACAAATTAAGAAAGGAGATATAAATCTATGCCATTACTACTTTCAAAGTTCTTTGGTGCCATACCTTTACCACTACCCACCAAGGATCAACACTCACCCCCTATTTGATCTTCTAATGGCTTTGCTGCCAGTGCAAGTTTGGCTTGGTTCATTGTGGTTACAAAAGAAATAAAAAAATTCTGACATAAAGGTTTGGTTCATCTTCTGAAATAAGAAAGAGGAAGAGATAGTTCAGACTAAAATAGGACACTGTTTTTTCCTGTGGCAAAATGAAAAAAACCCTGTTACCACAGTCAGTTTGAAGTACCCTGTTTGGTCTAAACTGTTTTGTTTTGCTATATTATTAATTTTAAAATATCTTCCTAGCAGTACTCAAAAATAAATATTTTGTGTTTAAATTTCTTTATTTTCTCTTTCATTAAAAAAAAATAGCTAATTGAAATTGAGTAAATAAAAACACATTTTTGAGCACACTGATGGTTGCTGAAGAACTCTGGGCCTGACTACATACTTGTCAGACACCTGGTCTGACAGGTGTCTGACAAGCTTATAATTTTGTTGAAAGAATAGTACCAGACAGTGTGGCCCTCTTAGCATAACTTGCTGCTCAGTCCAAACCCCAAGGAACAAGTCTTGGTTTTGAGTGCAATTTTTACAGTTGGTGCTTTACAACAGATTCAGTTGCTGATGATTCAGGACCTCTTCATGGCACTTGCATTTACTGGGCCTGTGCTGATAGAGTATATTTTCTTTAATGACTGATTTGTTCAAGGTGTGGAAAAACCCTATGCAATAAGGATGAACAGAGCAAACTCTTGCTCCTCCTAACTCTCTGGTTTAGCCTTTTCATTGGCTCCACTGAATCCAGGTAATTTTGCTCACAGATACCAGGCTAAAGAAATGCATGCTTTTGACGTATTAGATGATGTTTACAAATTGCTGCAGTTCTATTACAATTAACTATTGCCTATATATATAATCAGTTTTACTAAAACAGTGTAAACTCCTCAAGCTTGTTTTTAATTGATTTATTCTGAACCAAAGGCATTTGGTGGAAAAATTTATTCAACTAAATTAGCCTTCAGGCCATGTTTTCATTAAATTAGTCAGTCCCCAGATTGAAAAAGATTCCATATTTAAAATATTTATAGATAGATTGAACTTATCTGCATTCACATCACAGCAAATTTTCTTGAAATGATCAGAACAAAACAGAGTTTGATATGGGCTACATCATATTACAACTACATTCCTCTAGGCGAAGATTTGCAAAATCAAATAAATAAAATCATTCTGAGAAGGCAGGGAGCATTAACATTGAATTTTGCACAAACCTCAGGCTGAAGTACTAGAATGGGGTTTTCCACGTATCCCCTGGCAACTGGGCATTTTTTATTCCAACCATAAGCACAAAGCTAGAAAAGCTATGTAGAGAAGATCCACCTCATTTAACCTTATACTGGATAGACCTTTACTTAGCACTTTCCTCATTTATTTTTCACAATCAATAAAAAGCAGTATCTGAACTTGATTTTCTTTGTATTCTTAAAACCAGCCCTACCCCTTGTGCAGAATTACTGCAACTGGAGGAAAAGTCTTTCACTTAAATCGTCTAAAATAAATAAAAGTATCCTTAGGAGGGAAGAAGAAGGTGTGTAGATGACAGGCAAAATAAAGCAACAAAACCCTGCCTGTTCTTAATTGAAAACAAACCCTAGCTAAATTAGATCAGCGCCTTGCGTGGTTTGCAATTTGCATTACTGATTTCAGTGTTTATGGGATATTCCCCATGGAGAAATGCTGCATGTGAAGGTGAATCCACCAGCAAAGGAATCCACCGCTGGAAAAAAACACCTGTGAAGAGCAGAAATTTGGCACTCAAATTGTCTGGGGAGTTTTTCAGAAATTAGTTTGTCTGGTAGATTCAAAGCTAGAAGAGTGAAATTTGGCTTTCTTTATTTCAAGATTTAGCTTTATTTTTCTCAGACACTTTACAGGCACAATAGCAGGACCAGATATTGCTTATTCTGGTGAGTTGTCTGTGGACAGCTGGAACTGGCTGTGCAAAAGGTTGTGCTCTCCAGTGCTCAAAGAAAAATGCTACTGTGAAAACTTGCTCATGTGAGTAACATTGTGTACCAGAGTATTCCCATTAAGAACGAAATAAGATTATTAAAATGCAGGAATTTTAAGATCTGGAGCTGCTTTACAGCATTGTATGTTCTTCTGCAAATGAAACATCTAAGGAGAAACCCAAACAGTTTATCTGTGACCTGTAACGCATTGTGTCATATGTATTTTACACTTCGTCATCTATTTTTGAATTTGTTAAAATTAGTTGCAAAAGACAGCTATTTGCTAATGCAGGACAGGTATTGCAAATTGAATAATCCTTTCATGAAAGTGATGTAGATTAGCTCCACAGTTAAACATTTGTACAAGAAAAAAATAGGCTTTTATTAAAGGATGTGTCCATCCTAATAAAAATAGCTATTTTCCTTTTTCCAGCAAGTACCAAATCAACACAAACCAGATCCTCTGTTGGAGTCAATGTATACTCCTGAGGTCCAATCTCCCTATTTTATGTTATAAATAATATAACATTGTAAATAAAAAGAATAAGATAAAAAGAATTCTATTCAAATAAACCAAATATCTCAGTAGTTTTTCTCTTGTTCATTTTGTTCAAGGACACTGCATGTTGTACAAATGAATTAAAATCATTAGCCTTTTTAGTGAATGCAGGAGTGTTTCTGTTTTTCCTAATGAAATATAAATCATGAGTAAGCCCAGAGAGTCCCAACAGAGCCAGGCAAGGGGAACCAAGAAGATAAATCATCATTCAGTAACTGGAAAGGACCAAAGGGTTACTTTGACATAAGCAGAGATGATTGAATTAATTTTGCCCGTTACACGTTAATCAATGTAATTCAGCATCCTGGTCTTCCTGTGGAGTGGAGGGAAACAGACACCTCCTGAAGGCACCTCATTGTACTATCTGCCTCAATTGACTCTTTAGGAATGAGGATGACTAATTGAATCTAGATAACCAAATTGCATGCAGCTAAATTTAGATGAGATCAGTTGCCCATTTTGCTCCTTCCCTGTAAGATGTTGAGCACATGATTCCAAAGGATGATTTGAAAGGCCTGCTCTGACCTCCTGCATGACTCATTGCACGCATCCTCAACCAATGACACCTCTGTTAGCGCCACAATTTCAGCCTGATTCACATCATCTTTTTGGATTGCCAGAAGTACTGCAAGACTAAGAATATGCCACAATCTTGGGCCTCCAATGGTTCGATAACTCTCAGTGTTACCTCCCCCCACACGCTTGCTCCGAGTAACCTCCAAACTCTCTAATTTGAACTTTTTAATTCAGTAAGAGTATTGAGCGCATTCAGCCTTTTAGAAATTGTCCCTTTGAGATTTGCTGAACTTTTCTCTTTCAGAAAATTTCATTATGATCATAGTGCTCTTTAGAGCTGGCAGCTTTCTGTATCTCACCATATGTACTTAAGGACATAATTTAATATCTCCAGGTTCCATGAGTGTCTTTATTTTGCAGTCTGATTTAGGCTTTTTCAGTAGGAGTGGAGAAGGCAGTGAAAAGCTTAGAGCTGATAGAGTGAAACACAAGCCCCACCAAAACTGAGGAAGGTCATCTATAAAGTTCTTAATTTAATCTGTCATTTTTTATATTTCTTTCTTTCTTTCTTTTGGATTATTGCCCCATCACGTGCAATATCTTTCTCTGTAACTTCTATTTACTTCACAGCCTAAAAAAGCCTATCAAAATAATGTTTAGGGAGGTGCCTTACTGAATTCTACATATCTATTATGGAAAGATGAAGACATACTAAATTAAACATGAGTAGTGAACATAGACAATTTTATATCTCATTCTCATGTCCTGAAAGCTCTCTCACACTTCCATGCTCCAGCTTGGCCATTCCCTTCCTATGGAGGGGAAATGAGTAGTGTCTTCTTGAATGTATGAGACAAGTTAATTGCTTAGCAAGTGGAGGAAAGATTCAAATAATTTTATTATTGTTTTTCCTTTTTAGATTATTCAGCTGGGAAACTGAGCTCATTTTTTTAGGTATGTGTATGTAACTAGTATTTCTAGACAGTATCTTCAGTTTTTTATAGTTATATATTATAACCCAATATATACAGCATTTGTCCTTCTGCAATAAAGTTCAATTACATCAGAAATTAAACACAGGCAGTCACAACCAAAAAGGGAAAAAAAAAAAAAAAAAAAAGAAAAAAGAAAAAAAGAGCAGTGCAAAAGAAAGAAAAATCCTTAAAAATAGCAAAAGTAAATAGCATAAAACTAAAGCTAAAATTTAAAATTAATAATGCCAAAATAATTCTCCCCTTGTCATAAAAGATGCACTTCACATTTTCCACTGGCAATCAGATAATTCATTTTGCATATGAAATTTAGAACTAAGATTAGTCTCAGTTAGTGCCAAAGTACTCCAAAGGCTCCAAGCTGGATTCTGAGCTAATTGTGCTAACTGATGTTGAAATACACAACAGCATACAGACTAGGAATGCACACTTGAGAGATAGAGGATGCCTGTAGACTTCAGGTACAGCTCCTGACTGGGCTATCTCAAGTGATACTAGAAGTTTTTACAGCTCAGTTCACACAAATGCTCAAGTTGAAGTAAAGGGGTTTTAATAATTTTCGTGGGAAACAGGATAAAGCCCATAGATCCAATTTTGATTTGACATCTGGTGTAAAATGCATCTGAAACTACTTGCCCAAAACCAGAAAAGAAGCTGGTGCCAGAGCAGAAAACACCTCAAATCTTATCAGTCCAACTCTACCCCTGAAAGATGATACAATAATACTTTGTCGCTGAAGTTCTTTTATCGTTTTAATCTAGGAGTTTTCGCCTTGTGTTTTCCACTGGATTGCTTCTGCCATGGAGGAAGGTGATACTCACCAGCGGAGAGGAAGCCAACTGTGTCATTATGAAACACCTCTGATTCATTTCATAGCTGAAACAACCTACAGTGACACTCACTGGATGTAGCACAGCTACAATGAGCATTACACTTAAAGTGACTCAGGTTATTTGTAAAGGAATTTTAAACTTCTTGTCCTGCTCCTGACCTTCCTTCCAATATTAACATTTCTATGATTTTACAGATTTTTCTCTCCAATCAGCAAAGATGAGAGGTGTCCCCTTCTACTGCTTCTCAACAGATAAGAGATGTGAGGACATTTTTATTTTTATTCAATTAAACCTATGACTTTTTTTAACTAAAGAGAGATGGGCACAATCATGTGTTTAGAGTAGAGCAATGATTGAATGGCAAAGGAGAGATTAGCAGTTTTACAGAGGATCTTTCATGTCCTTTATCCTTGGTTCATACCATTATCTTCAAAAGAAATCCCCAATTACCTCTCAAATCCTCCTGCTGAAGATTTGTTCCCTTGAATTAAATAGAGCAATATTTATATACCTCACTTGACAATTTGTTGTAGATGATAACAACAAACAAATTAGGTCATCAATCTTTTCTTTTGGTTTACAAAAAAACCCAAACAAACCAAAAACCCCTCACCAACATTGAGAGGATTCTGTACTGAAAACATTTCTATGCTTGTGGCACAGGGAGTAATACCTGAACTGCATCATCTGTGGGTGCAGCAGGCAGGGTAGCTGCAGTAGCTCCCCATTTAGAGGGGCTGCAAAAGTAGTTGTGGGCATGTCAGTGCCATTCACCCAGACACTATCCTGAGTGTCTACAGTTGCTCATTGATGATGAGCTTAAAGTGGCTTAAAACTTGTGTCTGCATGACCCTCCTGGCAGAAGACCCAAGATCTGCTCAGACACTCATGAACTTTTTTTAAAGTAGGAAATCTCAGGATCTATCATAAATCCAATGGTTATTACTGAAGAAGCAGTGAGGTTCCTAGGCAATCTGTCTCCATAAAACAATTAAAGTCAGACAGAGGAAGTCCCTTTCATGTAAGCCATAGTTCTTATTACCCACATATAATTTACAACTGGGTCAAGAGAGTCTGGGAGCCACAATTGCATTCCTGCCCTTCCCGTGCTCTGCAAGGCATTGTTAGAGGATGTTCCTCAAAAGCTCTGTTTAGGGCGGCTGAGCACTAGGGACCATGGTTTATGGTTGGATCTATGAATAGACCTCAGACCTGCAGGGTTCCAGTTTGCAATGCCTGCTTTTTGCTGGAATTTATACCTCTGAATTTGTGGGACAACCCAACCTACTGCATAAGGTGATGATGCAGATGTATGAAGGATGGAGCTCACAGGCTGTGCAGTCTGGAGCATAGAAGGCCAAAGACAACTTTTCACCTTTCCAGTATGACATGATTCTGGCAAAAGGTTACCTTTAGCACATCTGTCTACACAGCCTGCAGTGTCTTGCTGGACATGAAATCAGGACTCCTGGGATGGAGACTGGTAGATATGCCTGTGTGGTGGATGTGCTGAGACATTCCTGTCTGTCTCAAAAAAATCAGGGGCAGGCTTGGTTCCAATGCAAGGTTTTTACCTTCTTGTTATCTGGAGCTTGTCTTAAACCCATGTCTTCAAACAGCTTGAAGTGAAGTGAGTCTGGGCACCCAGGGGGATACCTGAGGCACAATATATACTCACTCTTCAGAAGGCAGCATGCTGAGCAGGGGAAACACTATAAACATAAAGAGAGTCTGAGTTTCAGCATGAGAGAATTCAGCATTTCATTCATTGGAGGACAGATGGAGGAAGACAACTCAGTCCTCATGAGAAGTCCAGACGTCTGTCAACTTCTGATTCTGAGCTCCTCTGTGAAGGAACTCCCAGCAAACCTATGGAGAAAGAATTTAAATCCACTATGGCATCTATGTAGATACCTTTTTCCTGGGCTTTAGGATATTCTGAGAGAAAGATCGACACTTTGGCTGATTCCTCCCTGCCATTTTATATAAGTATTTAGAACAGAATATAATGCCTTGGCTTTTCTCAGCTGACTGTGTTAAGAATAATTTTTCATTCTTCTGTTAAAGAAAT
Organism: Hirundo rustica; assembly: GCF_015227805.2. Taxonomy (NCBI): domain Eukaryota; kingdom Metazoa; phylum Chordata; class Aves; order Passeriformes; family Hirundinidae; genus Hirundo; species Hirundo rustica. The sequence goes on from NC_053452.1 coordinate 104,937,479, forward strand.
GTGATTGCTTTGATCTTTTAAAAGAGGTACATAGAGTATGTAGGTAATATTTTGTGTCTGCCACTGATATGATGGCTGCTGAAATACTGTGTTCAGTTCTAGTTCATGAATAATACAGAGATTCAGGATTTTCCCTGTTGAATAGCTTAAGGGAGCATTCGAAGAATAATGAAAGGATTAAAAAAAATGGCACATAATAAGGAGCTTAACCTGTTTTCATATATTTGGTAGAAGATGGAAGGGGACCTGAAGTACCTGCTTCAAGGATAAAAAATTGTTCATAGAGTTCTCCAAACTAACAGATCTAAAGGCTGAAAGCCAAAGCTTGAAAAAATTGACTAAAATTAGATGTCCACTTCTCACTTTGAAGGTACAGAAAAAGAATTGCAGAGAAATAATGGGTACTAAACCATTAGAAATTTGAAAATGGGGATCATTCCAAAGACAGTGCTCTATTTGGTTTGATCTAGAAATTAGTTAAGAGGTCCTGTGGCTTCCATTATGGGGAGGATTACACCAGGTGATGTGCATGGCCTTTTTTGAATGCTCTGTGAAGTGGTAACCTTGGTAGCACCATTTAATCTGACAGTTACATTCAGCAATAATTTGGCTCAAAAAGTAGTAAATAATTATTAATAAAGTGAGAACTAGAGAAGAGAATAACCAAAACATGCCTTTTGTTTTGAGTTATCTGAACTCCTGTTTACAAAGTAAAAGTTAAGATTTTCTGTAGATCTGGTAAGGGTTAAATGGCTATGGAAAATGACCTGAGTAAATTTGATCTGGGTCCTTAGATAGAAAGATAGAAGTTACCTCTGCAAAAGATCCCCACTAAGACACAAAACTCACTAGATTCAAAGCTCAAATTCTCTTTTCACATGGGCCTTTTGTGCCTCCAGTTGGAGGGGGAGGGGAAGCAGCAGCTTGGGAACACTAAACTGGAGAATCCTAAACTATAACCCAACCCATTTTATGATTGTATGAAACTGCTGGATGTGTCCTGCTTTCAGAGAAAATTAATCCCTTCGCTACATCTCAGATTTGGGCTTTTCATTTTCCGTCACTACTTGCTTGATTCAGTGTGTAACTATTGCTACATATTAACTATTTTACCCTGTACTTAGGTACAATTATATTTCACTACATTGGGATTCCAGCTGAGGAGTAGACTCCTGTTTGTGTGAACTATAAAGGCTCAGTTTTGCCCTGAGCAAATTGAGTGAAATATATCTCTGCAAGGAAGTTGGTCTGGCCTTCTTTGCACAAGGAAGCTGTGATTGCTCATCTGATTTTGTGATTTGATGTTAAGGTCCTAATGTAAGAGTTACAGCATAATTTGTTAGAATGGTCTCCTGAAGGTCATTGAGTCCAATCAATGCTCCAATCCAAGCAATACCAAGTACGTTTGCCCAGGATCTTGTTCAGGCAATTTTTGATTATCTCCAAGGCTGCAGTTTCCACATTTTTTCTGGACAACCCATTCACTACCCTAAAGGAAAAAACAACAACAAAACAACAACAACAACAACAAAGCCACTAGAAAGCTCAAAACAACCCACCAACCAAACCCCCCAAAGATACTTCCCTGTTCATTTACTGTATTTATTCACCAGACCCAGTAAAGCCAAGTAGATGTGAGAGCAAGCTTTCATCCTTGTATCAATATGGAGAGAGAGGATGTTCCATAGCATCAGAATAAAAGGAATTTCATCTTGAAACCACACTTCATGTTTTAAAAAAAACTAGCAGAAAAACTAGCTTTGAGCTGCTTGATGCCAATGTGATGACTGAAGCCTCTGCAACACTTGCTGTATTTCTAACTAAAAGTTTACATATTGATTTTATTAGATTTTTAATTTCTGGGGATTTGCTTTCACTCTGAAAAATCAGCTTCTTCTGCAAATGTCACAGGAGGTTTTTTGTTTGTTTGTTTTTGGGTTTTTGTTGTTTGTTTTTTTGGTTGCTTTTTATTTTTATATTAATAATAAAGAGCCTGAAATAACATTTCAGCAGTGCAAAGTCCAGTAAAAAATCTCAGTAAGAAATTCTACCCTGATACCACCTTACACCCAAATAGCCAAACTAAAGTCCAAGCTGGTGGAAATAATGTAATTTGTTCATAATAAGTTATTACCCAAGACTGAAAGATGGAACTCACCATCTTCCAGTCCTACCCTGTGCCCATGAAAGACTCTCAGAGGAATCCCATGGACATCACCTCTGAAATTCATTCCTCTGCTCCTGAGTGAACAAAAATTCTTCTGATAAAAAAGGAGAGAAAATGGAAGTAACACAATTAGTTCTCAGACAGACTAAGATATTGATCTGTTTTTCAACTGTGTGCTTATAACAGGAATTTTATCAAGATTTGCTAATGACCAGAATGTTTTACTGTAAACTCTATTCAGTGGATGGTTATAAATGCTGGCACAGCATCCCAATACTTTTTAAAAGCACAAATAAATAAATAAGGTGTCTCTTGAGAACTGCTTTGTGTTCCTTAAAAGCCCTGGCTTAGAAAGGGGGATCATAAGGAGGTGTGAAAATTTAGCACTAGATCTTAATCCTGCAGTCATTCCCATGGCTGCTCCAGCTGTTCCAGGCAGTGAGAACTGCACCCTGGAGAACGAGGGCAGAGCAGGAATTAATGGAGCAGTGTGGCTTTGCACCAGCCGAGGAGCACATCCGATGTGCCTCACACACTAATGGCACCACATAAATAAATAACGACCCCTTCTCCTCAGGGATGGGGGTGGTGTGATAAAGGGTGAAATCCTGGCCTTTTACAGCTCATGCCAGACTTTGCCTTGACATCAGCCAGGCCTGAATTTCACCACAAAGGGATTTATTTCAGACTTTCTTCTCAGCAACTTTGTGCGGTTATGAGGAAGCATCCCTGGCAGTCAGGGCAATGAGTATTTACACAATTGCAGAGACCCACAATGATTTAATGCCCCAGATTGCCACCTGTGTGAGTCACTTCAGAGACAGGTCTGTGGCTTTAAATTGCAGTGGCATATTTGAACAGGTTTCAAGGGGCTGAACCCAACATTTTCAAAGATAAACAGCTTCCTTTTTTGGTGATATAATTCCACCATGGGAGCCTCCATGTTAAATACACTATGAATATTGAGAGGAGGGAATCTTAGGTGTAGTTTTACGTGCAGTTGCACGTGGGACTTGAAGCTATGCCCTCAGTATGAACGAATGGTTTGAGTCTTGTCTTGGCTATCTTCCTGAATAAAGCCAGAGCAAAAATGATCCATCAAAATTATCATACTTGAAAAAAACAGAATTCCTTAAGCAGGACCAGTTAAAAGAGTGACCTATTTTCTGCTGACCTAATCTATCTGGGAATTTTCTGGATCCGTAATGAGTTGCTTTAACCAACCCTCTGCCATAACGGTGGGAGCTGAATGTCAGAAAATATCAGTATTATAATTTTGGAGAAGGCATAATGAATGATACTAATCCCTGTAATACACTTATTATAGTAATATCTTATACTAATTTCTTGCTAGAAATTATTGCGATATAAATTAAAGTCATGCCCTGAAGTTACAGGGAAGTAAAATGTTCTCTAGTACTGAGAAGAACCACATAGTGAGATTCATTAGTGCAATCTATCCACACCAGAAGCTGCAACTGTTTGGAGTCCAATTTGGGATTTTGGAGGGATCTGGCCATTCAAAAGACTTTGAGAAGGCACAGATCTATCTGCAGTAAGAACTCACTTCCAGCCCTATTGAAGGGACCCCATGGGTCCCAGTTTGCTCCAGAGGCAATGATCCAAAGACACTGGTGGCGTTTATAGGGCTCCAAATGCAGGACTGGAGCTGAGAACTGCAAACTCTCTGTGTGACAAACTGTCCGAAGGAACCAAAGGCACATCTGCAGAGCAGCAGGGACAGAAGGGTGCAGCTCATGGTAAAGAGCATTAAATGTACTGCTACCATGGCACTGCGCAGGAGGTACAGTGATTCTGTGTGCAGCGTTTTAGTGATCCCTGTTTGATTCCTTACTTCAAATACCTTGTGCTGGTCTGCTTTCCTGGGTTCCTAAGTGCTCCTTCTCCAAAGGAAGATTTCTGTGTTCAGGTACGGTCTCAGACAGCTGGTGACTGGAGGAAGCTCAGTTTTTAAGGGAATCTAGTGAACTTATGTTTTAGTTTTCCCAGTTGCTAGCTGATGTCTGAGACCAGCAAAATTTTCCCTCATGAGGGGCAGTGTGTACATTGACTATTTCTCCTTTAATCACTGTTAGTTCCCAGACAATTGGGTTACATATATGAACAAGTAAGAATTACTGATTTGTAACCAACCTGTAAACCATATATTTTTCTACTGAACAATAAACAAAATTTAGAGTCTTAGTATTTAATTTCCATATGAAAAAAGAATTATGAGGGGCACATTCAAGAGAGAAATAAATCAATCTCACTTTTTGTGTAATTTATTATGCATAAAGAAAACCAATGATAATTATTAAAAAATGCTGATAAAAATTTCTTTTATGTTGAAGATCTTGGTTCTGTTGAAGGTCTCTGCCTGTGCAATACCAAATACCAGACAGACACAAAACTTCTAAGATCTTGAATATTGTCTATGGTGTCTATATTACATATATTATGCAGTAAGTTATAGCATAAAAATAGCAATATTCACAATCTATCACTGGCTTTTTCAAACAGGATTAAGAATTAAAGGAAAGTACTTCAAAGCTAAATTAGGAATAGTATGTGAGGATATGACTCCTAGAGTCTTTAATTTTTTTTCTATAATAGATTATCCAATTCCCCAGAATAGTTTTTTCTTCTTAAAATCCATCTTTTTCTTAGATTTTACAGCTTCACACTTCTTGAATTACTCTGATGAAAGAATGATTTGTTTCAAAATACTGCATTTCCGAGTACATCATAAAAATATATGTCCCGTTCCTAATGAAGTAACTTTACTTAAAGCATGGAAAGCTAGCAGTAAATTTTAATGCATTGGAATATAAAATAAACATGGCCGTAGTTTTTGATTCAAAAGTCTGTCAGGGCAGTATTCTGTTTCCAACAGCAACTGCCTTAGGCAGCACTGCAGTTTAAGTGAGAAGCCAATAAAATATCTGACCAAAAGGTTATTGCTGTGAAGTAAATCTCATATATAAAAGAATATCTAACTGATACTATTTTTATTTATAGCAATACAAATCAATGTTTGCATTAATAACAAAAGCAAAAAATTAATTTTATGAAACTATTACTTATTCTAAAATACTACACTATGCCCTTGAAATGGCTAAAACTGGGAGACCCCCAGGAGACTCTGGGTCAGTCTTGTATGCAGCTGGGATGGAGAATTCAACACAGCTCTTTTCTTAACACTTTCCCAGATGGGTCTATTTTTCTTCAGTTGTTTAAACTTCACACCTTCACCGCATAGGAGTTTAACAATTTTTTTTTTGCCAGACTTAGGTATGTTTTATAGATATTAATGATATTTCTGATTTCCGTTCCCCCAAAATGTATGCATTTTTAATTATTTTTTATACAAACCCCTCCAGTTTGCATCTTTATCTTTCCTTAATATTGACTTCTGAGAAACATTTCAATGTCAACCACATAAACTACCAAGAAGTTCACCTGTTAACACCAACTGAAATGACAAGGGCTAGACTTTGTCTTTTAAAATATAACATACTTTGTGTTCTGTAGTTTAAATAAGACAACTATGCATGAGCTTTCACCAGCTTCTACTCAGTGTACATGCAGAAGCTCTTTTTCAGAAGCATAAAAACTTGAAACATGTATTTTAAAAAGTGAAAGCATGTGTGGTGCAAAATCTGAATCTGTCACAGGAATTAGATAAATAGCGCAAATGGGCCAGATCTAGCCAATGAACAGAGTGTTTAACAACAGTGATTTATACTATTTCCCTTTCATGTTATAATAATTGTCAGGAATTGAATTTATGTTGTGTCATTTCCTGTTCTAGCTGCAATCTTTACTTCAAGAAAAAGGGTTTTAGAACTTTAATGCCTTCACTGTTCTTGGACAGATAACAGTAAACGGGACTGTTTCATGATTTCATTGCTTGGTTATTCATGTTCTTTCTTTCTATAGCCTTCAGGGAGAACTAGAAGGAAAGGGCGAAACAAAGAATTGTCTTCCTGTCGAAAACACAAGGAATTGGATTGTTGCTGAAGGCAAAAAGTGAGCAGGCAAAGATGACGCTCTCCAAATTAGTCCATAACAGGAAGCCCTATAAATGTCTCCCATCCCTCTGCTAGATCTGCATCAATTTGCAGAGTGAGCAGCAGAAAGTATAGATGTTGGATCAAAGAGGAAACATTTACCTAAACAATGAAAAAGCACTCCCCCAAATTCTCTCTCTATGCCCAATGCAAGGCAGATTGCACAGAGCCATTACTTGCTAACAGAGAGGCAGAAGATTTCTATTAAGCATGGTGTTGCTTGATAGCATCAGAAACAAAGAGACAGTGAGCATGAGGAGAGACATGAATGCCTGATAGGAATTCAGTCCAGAAGCCAGCAAGAAATCATTAAGTATGTACACGTTTCATCACAATATCTAAAGTGATAATATTGTCTTTAGTGACATGATACGTGCCTTTCAGCTCTTAAGTGGAGTTCTTTTACTGAAGTGCACATATCTGAAAATCAGATGTGTTGACTCATAAAATTTAGCAACAGTTGAAACAAACAGTAAACAAACTGTCCTAGAAGTCCTCTTGTCACCATGGTAGTAAAGAAATATCAAAGAGTGAATTTAGTCTATATTCTGTAGTGTTGAATTAAAACAGAGGCCTACTCCAGCTAAAATAATATTTAAATTCTCAATTAATATAACCATAATATCCCAGCAGGAAATATAATTAATATTTCTCCAAATAGGAATGGGGCTACCGTGTCTCCTGTTCCATCTAAGTCTCCATCTTCCTGGGAAGCACACATTTCTCGTCCATCAGAAATGAGTCACAAAGGCATCTCCAGCAGCTTGTTTAGCTAGACAGACGATGCCAGACTAGGGAAGGGAGGCAGTCCCCCAGAGCCTTTAAGCAGCACCTTCCCATGGAAGCAGGAGTTGGAACTAGATGATCTTTAAAGGTCCCTTCCAACACAAACAGTTCTGTGATTTTGTGATTTTGCTGCACCTCTGTTTTCCTTGCTGAGAGCAGGAGTTGGGCATTGAATGACTGTGATGACAGTGTGCTCCTCAGGCTGTTGATGGTGGGGCAGAGCCAGCTGTCAGGAGGAACCTGTGCAGAAGATCTGGAGCCATGTGCCTTCAAGGGACGCCCTGGCACAGCCTCTCCCCACACAGGGTGCTAGAGGACAGGGAAGATTTGGGGAAGAGGTGGTTGGAGGGAAGTGGGACTGGATGAGCACCCAACCCGCTCCCATTTGCAGGGCCACGGTGGAGGGAGCCATGAGCAATGCAAGCAATGTTACCAGCTCCTCTGCTGTTTCAACTGCTCTCACCGTCTGCCTCCACAGAATGAATATTTAACAAAATGCTGTCTACCCTCCATTACCTGAATGAAAGGAGAAGGGAATCAGCTGGATTTTGGGCAGGGATTGCCAAGCTGGTGGCATGTCTCACAAGCACTGATCATCCCAGAAGCACTGACCCCAGCAGTTGTGCTCTGCAGTGCTTCTCTACACGTGGGTAGTAAATCTGAGGCATCAGGAGGACTCCATATTTACTGTGAGGAGAAGGCTGTCTGCTCAGTGCACGTGTTGTATGTGCATTTGTCCTAGATACACACTGTCCCAGATACACACTCTGGACAGCCCAGAGTCACAGTTTCCCTGGAATCTGGGGGCTGCTCAGGAAGAAACTGGTTAGATCTTCTGTTCCATGGCAACAACTGCACATCTGGAAATTTGGGATGGATGGGTGTTACCCTGGTTTTTCTGAGTTTCTTTATTAGCCTTTTGATTTTCATAAATGGAGTCAGATCTTTTAGTTACTGTAGAATATTAGAGTAGTTTTCTACCTTTCCCACAGAAGTAATATAAACAAATCCTTTGTTTTTCATTCTCTGTCTTTTGTTTGCATATTTCTAACCTGAAAACAATTGTAACTGACAATTCATCTGGCCACTGAGGCTGAGGGGTGGAAACCCCAAAAAGCCAATCTTCTGCTAGACCCACAAATGTATAAAAAGTAAAAGAATAAACAAAGGGGTCTCTTCTCTCCGCTCTCTCAGCTGGGAGCGGGATCAGAGGAACCTCTGCGAAAATCTCTTGTCTGCGTGTGATTGCTTTGTGTGTCTCGATGACAGATGGGCAAAGTTAAATGCCACAAACAGAAAACTTCTGGGGAGAATATACTTAATATTCTGGGACATAGTATCTCTTTACCCATAAAACCTCATTTATTTCCTCTTGACTTCTTTCAGTTTGTCTAGGAAAAAGACATCAGTGATTCATAAACCCCATGATCTTCTGCCTGTGAAAATGACAGTGATGCTGAAAAGGCTGAAGAAAATTTGGATAACTTAGACTTCCTACCTCACCCAGTTTCAAAAAGGCCACATTGTGCCTCTGGTGCTGGATGTTGTTTCAAATGTCTGTAATGATACAGCTTAGCCCTAAACCTGCTGCGCTGTAGTTATGTGACTTCTTTCACATACCTTGTTGTTTTGATCCCAATGTAGTTTATAAGGTTTCCTTACCCTACTTTGGAAATACTTTCAGATTCTGTTCTGATCATACTCCTTTTTTAAATCTCAGCTGTACTGAGAATAAGTAAGGCCCGATTCTGACTACACATCCCAGATTCACACACTGATAAATCTAGTCACTTCTAATGGAATTACTTCAAAATTATACCAGAACAGACTCAGGATACAAAGACCAGAAGTTTAAAGCTCAGCTCCCACTCCAACAGCTGAGCCGATGTCCCGTTTGCAGTAAGAAGACATGGAAGCTGACACTGCCGAGGGTTGCTTTTGTCAGGCTTCTACAGCACACTTTACATGCTCCTAACACAGCTCTGGGGGAGTTTCCCTGAAGAGAAAGGGTCCTTTGCTCTTGCATAGACTAAAAACCTCCCTCAATTCTGAATCCACAGCTAAATAAAATACCACGATTTTCAGGCACATTTTGTATCGGCAGCTCACATTCAGGGGAATGAAACCTTCTAGTTGCTGGATCCTTTTCCAGGCATGGTTCATTTTTCTATCTGCTTAAGACATTCATGCAGGGCAGAGTTATAGAGGATCTATTTTCCTCTGCTCTTCCTTCAAACCTAAACTGATCAAACATAAATTAGTAGTGCTCATCTCAGGTTGCAAAGCCAATTTAAGAAAATAAAAGGTATTTGGGATTATGATCACTTGGACCACAGTGACTGGCACAACCTTTTACCTGTCTTGTGTTTCCTAGTAGAAACAAATAACTTGATTTATTTAGAGACTGCAGCATAACCTCCTCATTATCACATTTGTTGAAACAGATGGGAAAGCATTTGGAAGGGCTGCTTAGAAAGTGGTGCTTTCTACAAAAAGAAAGTTGTATTTAAACACTGTTATTCAAGTTGTTAGGGAGGCAACAAATTCAGCTTCCCAAATCGGATCCATTTGCATAATTTATCTTTTGTTCTTCAGTTTTCTGCTTGCTGTTCACATTCCCTTCTTGCCCTTTACAATTCCACTGTGTAGGATATGTGCAAAATAATAGGACCAACATAAGCACATGTATTTCATAATCCCAACCACCACTTTACAAGTTATTTTTTATGGGGTTTTTTTGGTGGCTTCATTTGGGCTAGATTTCCATTTTCTGAAAGATATTTGGTTGAATAACCTCTCGAGTTCTACAATCATCCCATACTATTCCATGTTCTTTAGCTTTCCTCCTTATTTTCTTTTTTTACATTTTTTCTTTTACATGCCTTCTGTGACTGCTAACAGATATTCTAAGATTTATAATTTGCTTCTTTTGATTTTAAAGCTTTTTTATTATTATTTGAATGGGTAGGCAGCTGGTGTTCTGTGACAAGAGCAGTAATTTTCTTTCTGATGAATAGTTTATTTGAGAAAAAATGCAATTCTGGTTGTCCCAAAACTATTAACAAATTTAGGTCAAATTCATGAAATGGTTTTGACTGGAAAAACAACAACTTTGAGATGTTACATTAGCAAAACTGCTGGATAAGGAATCAGCTACCTTTCATCTATAGGTTTTGAAGGTCTCTCAACTTTATTTCTCTGAATTCCCTCTTTTAGAGGGTTGCTGAATGTAAATCTCAGCAGAAGGCTTTAGGTATCATCTTGCATCCTGGGACAGTGTCTCAAATGTGCCCCCAGACCCACTCTTGAGCACAGAGTGTCTGTGTTGACTCTGAGCATATTTAAATGCTTAATGGAAAATGAATCTGATCCAACAGGTGGGATTGAGGAAGACCCAGATCAAAGTTAAGTACAGCCAGGTGGTAGAAAGCTCCATATTGAAGGGGGAAATGTGAGGTCAAGATTTCTCAGTGAGGAAAAGATTGCATCTTGTTTATCCACCCCAGGACCATTCCAGAAAAACTCCTCCTGTGTCAGTTCTGAGAGCTTAATCTCTGGCATTTGCTTGCTTTTCTGGACTAACTAATTGACAAAATCCAGTTCAATAATTCTGCTGTATATCAGATTATTCCATGTTTTTTTATTGTTCATGAACCTAATTTGAGAATATTTTCTGCACCATATAGGAATAGTTATGAATTAACTCTTACATGATGAGTGATTTACTGATTAGTCAGCAGCCCATATCTACCAAAGGATCAGAGTGAAAATTATCTATATAGACTTGGATGTGAAATTCACACAATATACTCACTTAAAATGACCTAATTTGGCCTCAGACTGAAAAATGATGGCCTGTTTGGACAGCTTTGGTCATTCTCTCTTTGTTTCTTGGGGTTTTAGATTTCCTTAATCAATCAAAAAAAACCCCAAAAACCTGTTTAATCTGAAACAGTTCAGCATCACCATTGGAAAGGGTAGAATTTTCTTTGTTGCTTACTTGTTCATACCCAGAAAAGAGCATCAATATTCTTACTGCTAAGTTATTACAGGAAATTAATGTCTTCTTCAGTATTGGATTCTAAAGTTCCATGTTTTATCATATTGGTTAAGTTGTAGGTTGGTTCTCATTAATGGTTAACAAATTACATCAGTTTGGCAGGAGCTTGGTATCTTCTGCTCCCTGGTTCTGTGACTATTTGTTTCCTTATATATGAGTACTAAACTTTTAACTACAGTTGACTTCAGAATGATAATTGTTTTCTCCCAAAATTATATTATTTTTTCATGTAAAAGCTTCCTCTTGGACAGTGGTTTGTATTCAGCTTCACTGGAGCTGACCTGCTGACCGTGAGAAAGGCCAAATGTTGCTGTGGAGCCAGGAGCCCACACTAGCATGGTACCCTGCCATCCACATCCCAGCTGATCCAGCAAAGAGCATAAATAAGCATGCAGATGAGTGTACATGGGTACCAGGCAAGGCAGCAGCTCTGCTGCAGCTTACGGGGAAACGCGTGTGCTTAAAACGCACATGAAGCGTATGTTTAGCGAACCATGTCACATTCTTGTTACGGGCTAAAAATTCCAAAGTAAAATGTGTAGACAAGCCTGGTGTGAGAGCCTATTTAAGGAAATTGCCTCTGAGTCCTGAAGCCATCTGTGATATAAACGTATACTGCATGGACTCCTTGAATAAAAGGATTCACTGGCAGGGGTTGCTGGAAATCTCAGTCAGAGATGCTTCCATACAGCAGGCATATAGATCTTCCACATGATGAATCAGATTTACTCAGAATGCCTGCTGTTCAGAAGTGATTTCAGGCTTGAGTAATGTCTTACTGAAGGCCTGGTTTGATCTGGGGAGGGGAATGGGGGTGACATACTGCTGGAGTAGGCCTGATGTTCTTTTGGAGTGACCTGTAGAAATAACAATCGTAAGGGAGAACCAGTTCAAGGGTGGTAGGCTAGAACCACTTGGAAACTTGCTCTACTTGCACGCTGAAGTTTCCCTCACAGGCTGCAGCACTGATTTAGTTGGTATGCTAATATGGAAGTTTAAATTAAATCAGGCTTGTGTCAGTACTATTGAAGAGGCACATTCACTTAGCCCTGCAGTTTTATAAAATGCAAAGAAAGAAAACCATATGGCAGATTAGGGCAAATTACTCTAAAATTGTGGCTGAGAGCCAAGGAGTGAGCTTGAGAGAGCATTCACGTCTGTTTGAAATATGCCCACTTTCACTCTGCTGCTTTACACACTTAGAAGTGGAAGGCTCATTTCCCTGAGAGCTGAAATGTATTAAATACTCTGTATTAAAGAAAGAAACGTGTCCAGTATTTGTGGAAGTTACAATAAAAGCATATATATTATTTTCTTTTTTAAATTAGGATTGGATTTACTACCAAAGACTGAATAAAAGAGCTTAGTGCAAGTCCAGGAGCATCAAGGAGGGAATGAACCCATGTAATAGGCAATACAAGTAGACAGTCCTGGCTATTATTACTGCACGTATAGCACAACACTGACTACAAGATTTATGCAGGAACTGAGATCATGCAGCACTGAAAATAACTATAATAATGATCCCTGCTCCAAGGAGCTTTCAGTATAGTTTTATATTCTGAGCTGTGAGAAGCTGCAATAAGGAAATGAAACAGAAAGGATAATAAATAAACGGCACTTTGAAAACTTCTTTAGTTTTAATAATCTAGAAAGGTGTCCTAGCACTTTGTCACTCAGAATAAGGAGAAAAAATGAAATATTACATTTTCTTGGTAGCAATTTGGCTTTGCTCCACAGTTCCTCTGAGTAATTGCACACTTTTTCTGTGGATGCTCCATGGATGGGTGGGACCAGGATGAGGCAGGGTTCTGAGGAGCAAATATTCTGTAGTACTTATCACTGAATGAGTACTGAAATGCACAGTGGTGGCAGAGAGCACCTGGTTCCTCAGCAGAAATACCCTCCATGTTGCCAGAAAAGCTTTTCTCACATCATGAGGATCCTCTGTATAAGGCTTCTTTTTTCCTGCAGGTCCTAAACCTTTCATCTTAGAGAAGAGTCAGAAAGCCAGAAAACTCAGAATTTGCAGCTCCAGAGGATTACAAGTCCAGAACTACTGTGTAGGACCTCTGATTTCTTTTCTTCTTGAGCCTCATCTCTTCTAACTGCAGTCAGGACTGTCCAGCCTGTGGCCAAGAGGACAGCTGCATCTGCCTTTCAGTAGTGAGGGCTCTCCCGTGTGTTATGGAAATTATGCAAGCCAGCCACCATGGCTAGGTTCAATTCTTGCTGTCAGTTGATAAGCCAAAAGGTAGATTCCTCTATAACTGCTCTTGTATCAGTAGTGGTACAGCTCAAGCTGGGTGCCCCTGAAGAGGGACCTTGAATAGAGAAATCGCTAGACAACTATTCCCTTGCACTGTAAACTCTCCACCCTTCATGTGACAGATGGGACCTTTGGTAATATTTAGGTCTGGGGATCTTCCCATGCCTCACTGGGTACCTTCGTCTTCTCTAGGGACTGGTTTCCTTTCCTATCTCTGAGGGTGCAGCTTCTGTTAATGAGTACAGCTTCCTTATCTTCTGGCTTGAATGAGCTCTGGGGTTTCTTGGTGTACTTTGTAAAAGTTCATCATATCTGAGTGAAAATTCACAGCTTGTGGCGAAAGGTTTCAGGAAATTTGGTTCCTAATGGTGCACAAGTTCTGCTAAAGAAGCTGTACAGAAGTAGATACCAGATCACACAGTGTGTGCCAGCTCAGCAGGTGACTGTACCAGCTGCCACTCTACCATCATGACAATGGCCAGTCTACAAGCTGCCACCAAAACAGCTCCCAGCTCTCTGCTCCAAGCCTTGAAAATCTTTCATGTGACTACTGAAAACATTTTGAAAAGTTTCTGCCTTGCACTGGAGCAGTGCTGCACCATTCTCTCAGTGTGGCGTACCTGGCAGGCACTGCTCTGGTTTCCATGGCAACTCTCTCTGTGCATTTTTAGTCTCTCACTTACAGCCTTCATTAGATTTAACATTCAGAGAGACATTGATTAAAACATGACATTCCTAACACACCGAAAAACCATTTTGTACAAAACCCTATTTTGAAGCATAGACAAACTGGGTGATGGCCAAATTAGTTAATGGAAATTTCAGATGACATTGGAATAGACCACAAAAGGATGAATTCATATAAAGTTAAGTGTTAAAGTGTGTCTCTCAAACTTAGCAATGCAGACTGGAGAAATGTGGTGCATGGGTATAGCGGGGACGTCTCATGTGACATATGTCTGCAGAACCCAAATCTAACCTGAGGTGACCTCATTCACATATTTCTCAGTAGTGAACTTAAAAAGTATTGAGGTACTATCATACCAAGACTTTTGCTCAGACAGGGATGCAGCAGGAGGACAACAGGAGTCTTTTCCCCCTCACTAGTTCCCATCCCTCTACCAGCTGGATCTTGCTGGAGAACTCGTATACGGCGCTCTGTGGTGGAAACAGCAGTGCAGAAAGGCTCTAAGCTTCCAGCCATGATCCCTCTACCCCCTGAAAATGTCTTTGACCACCAGCTGCTGTCCCAGGATCTTTTACTCTTCATTTTCAGTACTATATGAGAACTGTCCTCCTTTCTCACTCCTACCTTTGGGCTGAAGATCTGCAGTGCAGGCTCTGCTCCACAGCAGAATTTGACTGGGGAGGGGAAGAAGGGCAGCAGAGACCTCACAGGGGTAGCAGTGCCCCAGTGTGGGAGGGGGACAGAGACGTGCACCAGAAACTCAGGGTGCTCTGGTAGCACAGGAGGAACAGGATTAGCATCAAGAATAGCACAACAGAAACAGTAACTAATAAACCATTGTGGGTGGTGATGGAATACATGCTCAGAACAGCAAAACAATCATGGATTAAGTGCACTGTTCATTGCCAGTTCAACCTTCTAAGGAGTCATTTCCATCCACCTCCTGCTTCTGCCTCATTCCACACCTAAGCACAGAAAGAAATACCTGGATTTCATGGAAACCACCTCCCACCAAAGTGATGCATCTGCAAATCCTTTCAAACAGAACAGTCATAGGGCTGCATGGACAAAGGGGTCATCTTGCCTGCTGTTCATCAACTCTTGGTAAAAAAAACTTACTTCCAGACAAACTGTTTGAAATTATGCCAAGGGTCATCTAGTAGTACAGTGTTGCCATGATGGTTTTCATTAATATCCGAATAAAATTCAGCTGCCCTGGGAAAAATCTACAGTGACATTTATTTCTCCTCCATTCTGTTTTCCTGCTTGCATGCCTGAAAAAAATACATACGTGTAATTTATATTTAAATTTTGTTTATATTTAAATAATTTAAATTTATATTTTAAATTGATTTTTTCAAAACAATTGTGAAATCACCTTGTGATTTCTTACAGATCACCAAATGCTTCACAGATCACAGTCTGAGAAATATTCACCTACATTTGATATCTATATCGGGAGGAGACAAATTGCACCTTAAGGCTATCTGTACACTAAGAAATTAAACATGGCAAGGAAGCTGTGCTGGGCACTGGAATTCTTTACCAAATAACTGCCGGACAGAGGTCAGAGGTCAGCACATGTGAGGATCCATTCCCAGCATAACTTTTCTGCATAGTCTCTGTTTAGGAGGGTTTCTCTGAGAGAAACTGCAGGCAGACACTCAGCCAAAATAACCCACTTTGGCCTCAGTGGAAAAGAATAAACATGACACCGTTTGTTTTACTCATATATTTTAGTTGATGCAGTCGACACTTATATATGGTCAGAGGTAACACAGACAGTGTCACCACATTTTATCCTGTCACCTGTCATTATAGAATCAGAATATTTCCAAATAGCTCAGTAGAGGTGATAAGAGTCTCCACCAGATTTCATGGTCTCTAGGATCAAATTGTTTGGCATAGTGTTTTCATTAGGCATTTCTTTCCTTTTAATGAGTTTAACTAGGCATTTATTTAATGATATTTAGGAGTTGAAAGGTGTACCAACAAAGCCAGTATTGCTTTTATGCAAATTAATTTGGTTTGATTTCAGGTCTCTAGAAATAAATGTTACAGCCCAGGCGAGTGATGTAGGCTTTTGCTTTACCTATGGACCATGACAGTCTCCTCCAGAGGGTGATTCCTCCCAGAACAAGCAGACATTTGAGAGATGCAGAATTACTTCAGGGAGGATTTACAGACATTTCTTGTGGTCATAAAGAGACATGAGACCAAATTTTCAGGTGAAATATATTTCAATCATATACCATACATTTCAAACAAAAATAATGAAAAAGATTTTCAGAAAGGAAATGAATAACCGAAACAGAATAGGTTATTTAGTAAGACAAAGTTATCAATGCTAGAGTGATTTCCCCCATATCTTGCTTTGAATTAAGGTAAAAACTGTACAGTTTTATCTCCATAGCAATGAAAGATAATTCTATTTAAAAGATTGAGAAACAATGAGTTTGAATCTTGACTGTTATTCAGTGATCTAAATAAAAAGTTCGGATTTGTATCCTTCTGTACTTCATCTGCTTAATTCTTTCAAGCCTTACCTGTTTACAGTAAGGAATCTATTTACCTACTTGTCCACTGAACAGTGTAATAGCATCTCTGTGGTCAGTTCTTCCTCAAGGTACAACCATAGATGGTAACAAATAAATAATGACCTGTGTCTCCTTGTGTTTTGCCCAGCTAAGGATGCAGTCACTCCTTAACTTGGATTTTTCATCAGAAGGATTTTCTGTGATCATGCAAGACACATGAGAAAAAAAAGAAAGTTTGTAACTCAGTACTTGCTCAAATTTCTATCTGACCCCAAATCACTGGTTTATATCTTGAATATATTTCCTTTGTCACCTTTATTTTGCAATTGGGCAGAAAATGAGATTTATCCTGCTGCCAGATTAGCCATGTGTATAGCATGAACATAGTTCAAGAGCTCTTATCAAGTTTTGCAGCAGATTATCTCAGAAAGTTGAAATGGTTGCCATTAATTGCACTGCAGCTGTATTTGCCCAGAACACAAAGGATTCATGAGTTATAGTACAAACCAACACACTATTTTTCTTGATAAAGAAAACCCCACTTTCTGTTGATATTTTCCAATGCAGCTGAATGAGGAAAAGAAAACAGGACTTGGGCAGATGGTGGGGACAGGCTGAATGCTGCTTATTCTGCTTCAGAACATCTATCAGACTGACTGCCAGAAGCAGTGCTCACTGAAAAAAATAGAGTTTCTGTGCTATTTTTCAAATCTTAGAATCCTTGAGCTTGTCTGTGAAAATGCCAAAACACAGGCTACACCTCGATCCGTTGCAAGCCCTCTCACCCACAGCTACACTCTGGCTGGAGGCTGGGCTGCCTTGTGGCGGAGAGGGGGAGCAGAGATCACCACGGCCAAGAACAGGTGCTCCCCTTGGCAGGGGACAGATCCAAAGGGCTGCCAAGGGCCCTGTTGAGTTCAGGGCGAGTCAAGGTTGTTCAGCATCTCATCTGACCAAGCCCTAGGAATTCGCAGCCACCCAGAAGCGGGAGGTTCTGTTCCTTTGCGCAGGAGCGAGCGCTGCTCCAGCCGGGAGCGCTCTGGGAAAGGCCGCAGCTGGGAAGTACTGGCTCCATATTATTGCAGTGAATGTCACCCATGCGAAATCATTGCTCTAGGAGTCTGTAAGCCATGTCCCTCCACTCTAGGTGGTTTAATATGTTAGAATAAATTTCGGAAGCAATTAATTTCAGCAGTAGACAGTACAACATAGACAATAAACAATAACACTCCACTTTTCAGACATAACTAATTGTACTCAAAGAATGAAGTGAGCATGAGGATTACCAGTTCTAGCAGTGCTGTTTCCATTTTCACAGGGCCAGCACATGGGTGTGGAGGTGATGGACATGCGGTATTGAACCCAGCACACATCTCTTTCCCTTCAGTTTCTTTCTGAACTCAGTTTCTTGTTGTTTCTTTTTGCCTTCCCACTCTTTCTTTGTTGCCTGCCGGAGGCCTTCAGTGAGGAACTTGACCTCCCTTTGAGGGTCCAGGTATACTTTATTTCCTGTGCAGCTGGTGCCAGTGCTGCTTCACGAACCACTTGACAGGAGAAATCCTGAGAGCCGGACAGCTGGCACCATCTTCGCCAAAACCTAAAAATGTTGCTGTCTCAAACTTTTAAGCCCCTATCTGCAGGCTTAAAAATCCTCCACCCTTGCCCAGATTATGACAGTGTGTGTAACAACATGCAGCATGCTTGACTGCGCTGGCAAGTGAAGGGGCAAACTCTTTACAGGGAAGTGTGCCATGGATGCAAGAGGCCATGCACATATACTTTCACTGAAGTGACTTGGAGTTACTAGTAACATTTGTGTCTGAACTGTTTTTCCATATGGTTGCTAGGAGAGAAGATTTACTTTAAGAGATTTGAGAAAAGTAAATGTTGTTTTTCTGTTTATTTCAGCCTGTTTACTTCCTGAATTTGGCAGCATTTTCTCTATAGTCAGCAGAGAAGTTTCCGAAGTCCTGGCAGAAATATTTTACTCTATTGTCTGTTTCAGACTTTCACAGAGAAACAGGAAAGATAATATTTCTTTTTAAAAAATTTTTCAAAGCCTGTGAAATGCAAACAACAAATTATTGTTGTTATTCTTGTCCTTCTTCCTCTGTTTCCTATATTTTATTACATTTTTATCACAGTACATCTACAGATTTTTCTACATTTTATCCTTCATGCTGATGTAGCTGTCTAGGAAAAGCCATGCTGTTATAATCCCCAGCATAAACAGCTTTGCTCTGCTTTAAGCAGAGTTTTTCAATTTATCTTAAACCTCTTCTTAAGAGGTATAAACAATCCAAAAAATCTACTCTGATATTGGATTAAGACTGATCAGTTTGAGGTTTATTTATCCTCAAAATCTTTTGCATATAGACCAGACCATATCTGAAGCTATTTTGAGTGAAACTGTGTAAGCTTACCCCATGTTCTTTGGGCAAGTATATGCTTACCTTTATGCACTTCCAGACTGAGAAGAAACTATCTGACCTTATTGTGTGATGTTTAGTCCCAGGTAATAAACCTTGTTGAGGCCCAGCTCTTAATTTGTTTTAAGTGTGGAAGCAGATATGTCTTTTTGCTATTCCATTCAGAGTAGACACAATGGATGAATGCTCTTCATAGTATAAAATGTAGATGTATCTAAAATATCTTTAATTGTATCATAGGGTGCTATAACAATCCTTTACATGTTCTTTAAAGGAACATCATCAGACCAGACAACTCCATTAGTTATGCTAGAAGATTCTGATGTCTAGCAGTAATTTATAGCTACAGCTCTTTGGATGATGGCCAAGTAGAATTCATGGACAAAAATCCACCGCATACAATACAGAACCTGATTTGAGCTTAGTGCAGAGGGGATACTTCTGACTTCTTGGATTTGCTATGCTCAAGTGCATCAAGTAAGTTCAGCATCAAACACAACAGACCTGATGTTTTTGAAGTAGCTAGTACTATAACTCATGGTGCAAAGAGATGCTTCTGGGATCCTGGCAATTTTGGATAACTGAGTGAAACATATCAGCTTTGACATCTGTCCATTCTGTACTCTTACTGCTCTCAAGTCTAAATCATAGAATCATAGAAAATCCTGAGTTGGAAGGGACCCAAAAGGATCATTGAATCCTACTCCTGGCCCTGCACAGGGCACCCCAGTTATCACACCATGTGCCTGAGAGCATTGTCCAAATGCTTCTTTAACTCTGTCAGGACTGGTTCTGTGACTGCTTACCTGGGGAGCCTGTTCAGTGCCCAACCACCTTCTGGGGGAAGAACCTTATCCTAATGAAAATATAAACATAAAACCAGATTTGTTGACCAGATTCACTAGCAAACTGCACCTACTTTGTGCTATTCTGGAATAAAACTACACCCATGAATATTGAGGTGCAGATCTGTGAAGTGGTGAAAAAAGATCCTTAAAACAATGGTAAACTCTTTTGTATCCTAGTGGCATTAATTCCTCATTCCTTTATCTTTGATAACTTCTTAAGCTACCACATATTTTTCCCATTTATTTCTGCAAGTGGCAGGGCACTGTGTCAGTAACTATTTAGCAGTTTACCATAGGTGTCCCTGACAGACCTGCAAGGAATAGCTACTGATGGTTTTCTGCCTCCTGCAAACCTACATAATTGCTAACGGCTTACCTCTGGCTTTGCTTTGACATCTCTGTTAGATGGTACTTCTGCAAGAGAAGTAGACCACTGAAAATATTCCAAACATTAAGGATGGAAACATTTTTCTTTCTCTTCACTCAAGCCTAGCAGTGATTTGAATACATAAATTAAAATGTATTTGAGATCACAGTTTAGCTGCATGTGATAAAGATTGGAAATTGAAACGCAAACAGTGCCTAGCTGTAAATATATGTATTCATATATATCCTATTCTTCATAATCTTTATATATGTATGTCTACATAAATTTGTGTGTGAATATGGCTGCTAGTTAGAGATGAACCTGGGTTCGTAGCTGGGTTTGGAGCTGGCTGGATAACTCAATGTATGTTAATTCAATGGCCAGTTAATGGTTAATTCAATTACTAATTCAATGGCTGGTTAATTCAATGTGTACCATACTTCTACAAAAGATCTTTTCTCTGACAATGCTATCCTGCTAATGTGCAGGCTGTTTAACCTTGATGCCTTAGAAGAAATATGTCCTCGAGTGGATTCTTTGTCCTGTGCAGGGGAAAGGAAACATTTTTTGGTTAATTCAAGACTATTTCCTCAGCTGGGATTTAACAGCTACATTCTCCCCAAGCCTATGTGACTAATCTGGTTTTCAACATATACATTGTTTTGTATGTCAGGAGAATTCTCATTCAAGAGACCTGCTTTGCTTTCGTTGATAGGAAGATTTCATTAGTTTCAAAAAGTCCAGATTCTAGTTTCAGTCCTGTGTTACGATTAAAATGAGAATAAAGCAGCTTTAATTTTCATATCTATGGAAAACTTTTCTTAGCTTATGACCTGGCATGCCATATTTTGGGCTTTGAAACAAAATGAGTGATCATTTATTTGTAATGGGCTATCAGGGAATAGAGATATGATGGATTTTAGACACCAATTGTGTGGAGAGGTAAGAACCTTTAATTAGATTTCCCTTTGTTCACCTAATGTCTAATGAAAAAGCAAATTCACAGTTCAGTAGCAAATGAAAGGTAATCAAAAGAAAAATATTAATTTGTTTAAATTGTGCTCATGTCTTTTTCAGATTAAAATCTTCTGTTATTATTTTCTTTTCACTTCTTCCACAGGAAGGAAAATACATCCTGTGGATAAAAATACCCCAAAACAAGTGTTCAGAACTGGCTGCCTATAAAACTTTCGGACTGAGAAAACCTCATATGAAGTCTTATAACATGTTTGGACATCAGTTTCTCAGAGAGAAACAAAGGCTCACGACGTTCTCCCAGTATATATCAACTGCTGGATTCCCATAAGAGAACTGGTTGGTGTGCCATCTCCTGTGCAAGGCAAGGGAACACCCCTCCCATGGCCAAGTGTAACCTCTGCATGTAGGAGCCCAGCAGAGAGAAAGTCTAGGTGGCACTGTTAAAAGAAAAAAAGTCATCACCTTTTCCTCCAGGAAAACCAACCTTCCTGCATCCTGGAAACATCCAGATGCTTTTAATATCCTCTAAACACCATTCTGGAGATTTTTTGGCATTCAGATGGCACTAAACTGAGTTGCAAACCAATCTTATCCCTATTTTGAGACTGCCCCTAACTATAGCTGCATATTTGGATGAAGGCATTTCATGACTTTGCACACGTTTCAGCAACCTGCTCTTTCAATTATTGATTCTTACAAAATATACACATTATAGCTTCTCTGTAAGAAGTGAAAATAATGTATAATAATATAATATTACTGTGTAGAACATCAATTTCCCGAATAGCTTAAGTAGCTAAAATTTGCATTAATTTTCAACTTTAGAATGCTGTACTTACCTCTCGTGATGTTTGCCAAGTAGCCTGCCAAACTATGTCTTTGTGTATGCAAAACCATGGTAAATCATCTCAAATATGCAGAGATTATGAAGGTACAACTGAAAACAAAATCTAGTCCTTGTATATAAGTAAGGTTATTTAAAAAAAAATCCCATAGAAATTCCTTTCTAGCTCAGAATATCGATTATAGAGTTCCTACTTGTTAACTAATGGAAGTTTCAGGGTATAATAGAAATGAATGGGAAGAAAACAAAGAAGAACAGAAGAGTGATATTTGTCTTCCAGGAGCTGCTTTCAAAGTAGCTCTGACTACATGCATCATCAGAGCAAATTGTTGCTTTGAGTCAGCTCTGAAGACTTTTAAGTGGTGATTGCACATTTTCTGAGCTCTATAGGTATCTTTGTGCATAAATACTCTCTTCTGGGCTCATTAGGCTTAGTTCCTGACTGGGAAAAAATATTCAGTGATGGCATAATTTAAATACTGTAGGCTGTAGAGCTTCAAAAAAAGAATTCATTCACAGTAGATGACAAGGATTTGTAACCTTTCCTGTGCCCTTTTTATGGAAATGAAATGCAAGACTGACTGACTTAAAATAATTAACCCTAGAAAATGAGGGTTGATTTCCAGTTAAGAATATGGCACTTGAGTCTTGGGTTTGTTTTTTTTTGTTGTAGTTGTTTATTTGCTTTGTTTTGTTGGGGGATTTTTGTTTTGTTTTGGTGTTTTGTGGTTTTTTGACAGGTTTTTGAGGTTTTGTTTGTTTGGTTAGTTTTGCTTGTTTTGTTTTGTTTGTTTGTTTGGGGGTTTGTTGTTATTTTGCTTTGTGGTTGATTTTGGTGTTTTGTTGTTGTTGGTTGGTTGGTTGGTTTGGTTTCTTTTGTTTTTTGGTTTTACTACTTCATGACCTCCTAGATTCACATTTGTATTGCTATTACCCACATGAGCTTGGGCAGGCCATACTATCTTCAAATATTAGTTAAGCTAAGTCTTAAAAAAAAAAAAAAAAAAAAAAAGCTCAAGAATAATACACATACAACAAAGAAATTTCTTGCTCCAACAACAGTAGTTGGTTTAATTTGTTTTCACACCAGAGTCTAAAAGTAAACACTCACCACCCCCACCACCCTCTGCCAAACACAAACAGAGCTTGGCTTTCTGTTGCATTTTATGTCCTTTGGGCAGGTTTTTAATTTTTCTTTTTTTTGGTAAGGAGCTAGTGAAACAGTATGATGAAATATTATGTTTGTAGATAGTAGCTTCTCATTGCTGCAACCTGTCTGACCCAAGAAGAAGGATGAGCAAAGCAGAGCTCCTGCTGCTGTTCAGACACAAAAAAAGACACTTGGCTGGTGCAATGCAAAATGGAGGGTCCATAGCTAATGTTCTTACATCTCTTTTGCACAATGGAGCCGCTGTTCGAACTGTGGTGAACATAAAAACTGAATTAAACAGGGTCCGTCTTATTTATAAAATATTCAAGCATACTCTAAGGTCAAAGTGTTTCAGAAGGGCGATGAGCAGATACAGCCTCATCCTGTACACATGCATATATGTGAAAGTAATTCTGGGGACAGGCAGTGTTGCTCATTATCAACATTAGATTGGATTAGATTGGAGTATAACTTTTTTTTTTTTTTTTTTTAATTTTGGCCAGTAGAAGAACCAGTGAAGACATGAAAAGCCAATGATAGAGGGCTGTGTTAACCCCCCAAGAACCCTCCCCTGCACCCAAGCACTTCTAAGGAATGTCTTTTCCCCATCCACAAAGCCAGTTTCAGTAGCTCCTGTTACCATCAGTACTCTGTTAGAGCAGCAGTTGTATAAAAACACAACCTCACCCAAAATAGCCCTGCCAGCCCATCTTAATGTAGATAATTACAAAATCATTTAGTCCGAGACAAGGAATTACACTGGACTGATTTTCCTGGCCTGTACACCCAAACTACACCCTTTCCCCCTAGATCTGACACAAAACTCCTTTGAAATAGCAGTATGACTTGGAAGAGTGAGCTGCTTCATCGACTGCACCTCACTTTGTCACACTTCTAGCTTTGCAATAGGATCATCATACCAGGCACTGCCATAACAAGTAGAGCTTGAAGCGTGACGTTTCTTCTAGGCCAGGTGTGTAGCTGAAGAGATGTTTGCCCCAGAGGCAAATCTGAAGAAAGAAAGGAAAAAGTCGAGAAAGCAGATTGATTTTCTTATGAATAAGCAATTTTAAAAGTAATTTATTAATTAATGTAATGAAAAATGCAAGAAAAATGAAAAATTAATTATTAAATCTGTTTTTTTCTTGTTTCAACATATTTTACAATTTAAAAGGTAAAAATAGTAATTATATAGATATTCTATTTCTTAACTAAAAATATGCAGTTCATGCCAATCATCCATCTCTGCTTAACTCTTGATAGCACAAGCCGTGTCTGACAGCCATTTGTAACCAAGCTGCCTTTATCTGCAATTCCATAAACACTGTAATAGAATTTGCTAAACTGCAGAATTTCCAGATTTAAATTTCAGCAATTAAAGACACAGGCTTCACCTGTATCTTTTATAGGAGAAATCATAAATTATTGAATTAATCAAATGATTGAATCCATCAATACTTTTTTTTGCTTAGAAACTTCTTGTTCCAATCCTGGCCCTGTGTGACCCCAGCTCGCTCACACATTTTTAGAGCACCATCCACAGAGTTTAGCACTGGCATAGGGGTCACTATAAAATGCTGTCAGACTCTTTTAGAGAGTGATTCACACAACACAGTGTCATATAAGCCTGCATCCAAAAGCAGTATGTGGTGGTAGTAACTACACAAGTAACATTTTTTCTGAAACAAAACCTTCAAAAAGATCATAGCAGTTTCTACAAATTAAGCTGCAAGGAAAAGCTCTTGTTGGATTCATTTAATGAAATCTGCTCACACTGAAAGGACATTGATCATGTCTCCCCAAAACAAGGTGCATGTTTCCATGTAAGATTTTATCATATCAAAAGTACGTCATGCTGCATAAACATGGGTCATATGTTCAACCACTGACTTAAATGAAAGGAGTTACAGAGATATGACTCACTTCACATGAGAAATGCCTTTGCTTTCATAATCACTAATGTTGTAACACAACTATCCACTTTTTTAAGATGGAAAAAAAAACAACACAAACCCCAAAACCACACACTGCACATTCGAGGCACCAGGAAATGATTCGCCTCATAAAATATTTAATCTCCACACATCAAAGTATTACATGCATGCATTGCACTGCTTGTCTTCTCCAGTCATTTACACTGTGCTAAAACAGACATTTAGAAAATAACTAACCTTTGTTAGCCAGCTACAGGCACTTCACTAATCATGAAAGAAGAAAGTTCACTAAGCTTGAAATTATTGAGCCCGGGAGTGATAGATGTGACAGGAAGTTTATTAAAGACCAAGAACAAAGTTTCCTTTACTTAGTTGCAATGCAGATCTCTTATCTGTGGTAAAAACCGTCACAACGTTTGTATGATGTGGAGATGCTTTGCCTTTTAATGTCCTAGTGACATCAGCAGGAATTCCATGAATACAACTTAACCATGACATGAGTTTCAAACTGGAAAAAAAATCATACTGTTTTCTTTGAGTGAATCTTAGATGAGTAAGAAAAGCAATAAAATGCACGCTGTCCCTTTGCATTTTAACATACTTTGAAGTGGCAAGATTTATGTCATGAACAACACCTCAGTCTTTCCAATGGACACTTTGGTACTACATTTTGTTTACTTGAGTAATGCAAAGAAATCCCATCTGCAGCATTATTCACACTTGGATTCTTTCTCTATGGCTTGGCATATATTTTGGAATAAATGCATTTCAGTTCCTCTGCCGCTTGTTAACAACTTCATTGGAGAAAACTGTTTTCACTAGACTTGTCCTTTGCAGAGATAGGTCTAACTGTCACAATAAGGTTTCTCTGGCTTCATTTAGTTTGAAGAGTTCAGTCTTTAACTATGGAGTTGCTAGTGCTTCAGTTCTTAAGATCCAGCTTTATTATTTCTCTTTGTAAAAGGAGTTGTCATTTGCAGGCTAGCAGCTTAAGAATTTTTTTCCTACATTTGGTTCATCTTTCTACTTTTACTCTCCCTAAAATGGACTATGCACCTCCAGGTCAGACATAAGAAAGCCAGTAATATTGCTTTGTGTCACCATTTGATTACAAAAAACTTGAAAAGCATAGTAATAATACAAAAAATAAATTTAAGAGCCTAAATAAATTGAAGGTGATAAAAGAAAAGAGGGCAAAAGATTATTTGACACATTTGAAGTCAGCTGGCATTTTATAAAGCAATGTTGGTGTTCTGATCAGAAATATTTTTTTTTTAAAAAAAATCTTATTTCTTTCTAATTTTCCTGTTATTTGCGGATAAAGCACATGGTAAGAAGTCTGCTAGTGATTACATATCTGATCTTCAGAATTTCATTCTCACATATTGAAGAAAAAGAATTTGCAGACAGGTACTTGACCTTAATAATGTCCATTGACCATCCTACAGTTTATCTAGTGTGAAGATTGCTGCCTGTCTGAATTCATTCCTGACTAGCTGCACATTATTCTGTGCTCTGCAATTATACTAAAGCAGAAGAGATACCTAATTTCCCCTCCTTCTTTCCCTCCACAGCTGTCCTTCTATGTAAAATGGTGACCCACCTGCAGTCTTCACATGGCGTGACCAGCAATGCTGGTAGGAAGAAAATCCAGAACATGGAACCTTGGAAGAGGGAACACTTTGTTTTGTAATATGGCCAATTTACTGACAGTTTTTGCACTAGAAATCTGTTTATGAATATATGGGTATAGTTGCCTGCTTGATGGAAACTAAAAATAATTACTTTAAGAGTGAGAACAGAATTTGCAAATATTTCTCTTTGACATCTTTGGTCTCAGATTCTACTCTAGCCAAATGGGGATTGTCAATCACTCTTTGAAAAGAACCAGAAAACAGAGGAGTTAAAACAATTCCTTTTTTTTTTTTCTTGTGAAAAGCAGTATCATAGCTGGCTAAATAAGGTTACACTAGAGGAGAGGGGAGGGGAAGGGGGAGCATGTGCTGGTGTTGTAACATGACTCCTTACTCATCAGATGGCACCCATCATCATCACAACCACAGCCTTTCAGTGTGCTGGAATAAACTAATTATCTCACTGACAGCTCAGGTTTTAATCCCCATTTGTAAGCATTTGTCATGAGCCTTGGTCAGCCAGTTTTTAAAGATTGCCATGAATTATATATTTCTCTCTTTTTAAGACTGCCTAAATAAGGACAATTACAATGCTCTGGAATGGGTTTCAATAAACACATTTGCGCTTGTTGCTGCTGCCAGACAATCTGAATAGGACAAAGCTTTTACGGTGCTGATTGTAAATTAGAGTTCTAATATTCAGTTCTTCTAGAGCTGAAGACTATTCAATCCCCAGGAAAATATGCAGGGAGAGATCCTTCTCATGCCTGGAATCAATGAGGCCACACTTTTAAAAGAGTTAGATACCGGACCCACGGAATTTATTGACTTCAGTAAAGTGAATGCAAGTTCACATTTCCTTTAATTCCACCAGTCTTAATGTGCATTACATACACTTATTGGACAGCAAATGAAAGCCAGGCTTCATCCCCCGTATTGCTGGGCACTTAACAGGGATGCTGTTAAGACCCTGCCTACCCTTCACCTATTCTCAGTAAAAGCAGGGGGCATTTGTCCCTCAAAGACCTGAGCACATGGCACAAAGGGCAGAACTAAAAGGTAAAACTAAAGCAGATTTTTTTTTTTTTTTTCCTAAGAGGGGAAAGCAGCCTGGTAGTGGAATTTATTAAGGCATGCAATACACTTGATGGTGTGATGACTGTGGTATTATACAGCAGTTGTTAATACTGCACTCATCAGCATGATGCAGGGCCTTTCCCAAAGAAAAAAATCCCATACAGAAATAACTAAATGAAGCATCTAAAATGCCTTCATTTTGCCATGTCTGCTCACAGCACACTGTTCTATAAAGTCTTAAAGAATCAGTGAGGCCACCTTCTATATGGTGTGCATTGATATTTAATATATAGCTTCAGGCAATATCTTTAGAAAAAAGCACTATTTTGCTCCCTTCTTCATATTGTTTAATAAATTAATAGCTTCAGCCAGATTCATCACCGGTAAAATTTTGCTCACTTCAGCTGCATTAAATGGAGTTATAATACACAGGAATTGGCTTAGGGCTTTATATTTTAGATCTTCAACAATCTTTCCACATACCATGAACTTTCCATGTGTTTTACACCCATTTTTTGGACACCTGGAAGGATAAACAAATAGTACAATCAAGTTGCAGGTATAGGCAATGTACTTTTATGTACACATTGAAGTTTTCTTAGTTATTTAAGCCCTACTTCCAATAACTCATCAATAGTCAAGATCAAAGGCTGTTCTTATGAACTAGTTTTGCATTACTGATCAGTGATAAAAGTACCATTGCTTTTCCGGTTGCCTACACAAGCAACCTATGTGACACTAAGTACTTTATGTGAAAATATATTCTAGTATATAAAAGCAGTAACACTTAAATAGAAAAGAAGCAAATAGCATAACATTCCTTTCCATTCTGACATTTTCTTCAGGTTGGAACAGATTCTTCCTATTCACATCTCAGCTGTTGTCAAGGGTGAGAGCACTTTCCATTCAGTATCAGGTAAGAAGAGGGTATTTACATGTGTTTAGCAGTCAGCTTTGATAAACAGACTGTTTTATGGTATTTTCTTCAGTCCTTGAATATTATTATGAGTCTTTTCTATAGTGCTTCCAGTTGTTCACTGTTTCTTTTGAAAACCTGAATGTCAGAAGTATGTCTACATTATTTTTTTCTTGAGCAGGAAAGAAATGTTTGGGTAGTTAAATCCAGTGAGCAGGGTCACTTGCAGAGGAAAAATCAATGCCCTACCTATATTCTTTGGCTGTCTATGCACAAATCTTTCTAAAATGTCATGTTTAACTGTATGTTAGTTGTGGTTTATAAATCCATAACCTGCTTTCTGTTACATGACACTCTCTGCTCCATACCCTTCCCCACTTTGAAGGTACACTTCAAAATCCCTGCCCCATATAATTTTATGCCTTTTTTTTTTTTTTTTTTCTTTTTTTCTTTTTTGTACTATGAGTGCAATCTGTGTAGGACTATGGATGGACCAAGGCAGGATACAAGGCTTGAGGAGAGGCTAGGGTTGAAAGCGATGTTCAGGTTATCATTTACATGAAGAGTGAATGCAGTAGAGATCAGGAAAAGTGGTAGCTGTGAGGATGTATTTTAGAAATGGTGATCACAGGCAGGGAAATACATGTTTCACCTCATGTGCACTGAATTTGATTGTCAGATGAACACACATTACAAGATGTCAGAGAAAGGAGGCAGAACACTGATTTGCACAGAGAGTTTGTATGTGCACTAATATAATGCAGACATAGGCACAGGTTTTGTCCCTGGAACCCATCCACCCACACTGTCAGAACACTCAGCAATCCCTGCCAGCGTTTTGACCTTGTCAGTACTCCAGAAAAAAGCCTGGGAACTAACAAAGGTGGGGGACCACTCCCAAAGGGCAAATCAGATGAATCCATCCCGATGTGAGGGTAAGGAAAATGTAACACTATGGAAATGGCCAGACCATGATAGTTGCCCTCAAAATGAGAGAGTGGCTAGGGGGTTTTTTTGCACTGATGTAGCCAAGTAATCATGTCTGAAGTAGTCTGGTATATTTTTGAATACAGAGAACTCATAAGACATCTAGCAGACAACAGAATCACTATGTCAATGAGAGAACTCAAAGATGCAATGCAAGAGGGATCAGAGAAACTGAAAAAGATGAAAAAATCTTCAGAGGTCTTCAAACTGACTACTTGAAACAATTTGACCTGGGCCAGCTTCCTTAGAAGTTTTTGTTTCTGACTGTACTGCTCACCTCAGGAGTTTGCAGGGCACATAAGGTGATATTTTTTAGAAACTTCATTGGTAGTGAGTTTACCAATTTTTGAGACATTGATGAAAATGCTGAAAAAAACCCCTGTATCTAATGCAGAAATACAGACACCTGCATGAGGATTCACTATCGACTACTTTTCTGATCTGTCAGCCATCTCTTAATCTCTTATTATGCTTTTTTGTTAGTGTACTGTGCTGTATTTTGCATAATACTGTGAGGTAATATGAAGCCATTCACCCTACAGGAGTCCAAATAGAGCTACATGACAATTTTCTCAAACAGTCATAATCTTGTCAAAGTTTCACACCAATTTCTTTGAGAAAGTTTTCAGAAAACTATTTTGATCAATTATGCTCCTCGTTCTTCACTCCTTTTTAGCTGAATCATGTGTGAGTCCTCTCTCATCCTCACTCCTAGGACTCCTCGTACCACAAGATCCAGCCTGTGACAGCTCCAGTATTCCTGTTTCCCTTTAATGTATGGTGGTACTACATAAACACTTCAGCAGTTTCATGATGTTGTCATATTTTCTCTGGAAATTGCAAGTAAATAACATCAGACAAGGTATAGGAGAAACCAAATCTTTAAGGACTCTGATGTTAAAAAATTTTATTTAAAATACTATATTTAGAAGATGTTTATTCAAATCCTTTTTATATTCAGTTGGCTGGTGGATGGATTATGATACAAACTCATAGATCATCACTCCAAATGCAGAACCATCCTCCCCCCTTCAATATATATACTCAGCAATTCTATATTTTCCTTAAAATTAATGCCTGGATCAGGTCCAAGTGCTTCACCATTAGAAATTTCAATTCTTTCTGCTTTTCATCTGGGTTCCTAGCATTAGTATGCAGATCTTTGACTCCTCATTTTCCTTATCAAATATCAATTTATTCTATTCACATCTCCTTCAGTTTGATTGTACACTGTATTTGCATCCTAGTGAGGAGATTCGATCCCCTAGCTGTGACACATAGCATCCTATTTTTACAGCTCTCTCTCTCATTGGAAAGTAGCCCAATACTCTGCTAAAATAAAACTTCTACTGTACAAAGTTTTGTGCCTTCTCCCTGTCCTTGCTCACTTTCCAAAGTCCCAGCAGTCATCCTTTGTACTTTCTATAGATTAAAAACCTCGACATAATCCACTGTCAAAACCACACGAGAAGTGTAGAATTATTATAAAGGCAACTAATGGCTGAAGCAAAAGACAGAGCTAGCTGAGCCTCAAATGTAAATATTTAAATAGCAGCCCTAACTCATACTCTGGATTACACAGATTGCATGCAGAGCATCTGAACAGAAATATATGTACTCTAATTGGGATTTATACCAGAACTACATTGGTTTTTCATGCTTAAGCATTGTGTCAGGTAAGCAGAAGACATTGCCTCCTTTTCTGCCTTTATTTTGGTTAGTAGAAATTTGGCATTGTCCTAAATGGGAAATGGAGCAGAGTTATATCCCAGATACATGGTTCTCCTCTGGGGTTCAAAGTGTTATGGCCATGACCAAGCTCATTCAACTTCTTGCAGCTGTGAGAAAATTCTAAAGAAGCATTTCTCCTACAGAAGAAAAGGAGGGGATGGCTGCTGAACATGCTAAGCTCATGTGACATCCCCAGTATCTGAAAATGTCCTGAAAATGTTTTCAGGAATGTGATATGAGGTGCCAGCAAAATTGGCTGTGCTGGCTGTTAAGTGTTTATAATTGATGAAGATCAACAAGATTTCATGACTTTCAGTGAAGGAAGAGTGAAACTCAACATATATATTAATAGTGTTCAAAAGTTACAGAACATTTAAAATCCATTAGCTAAAATCAATTACCTAAAATCCAGATAATTTCAACAGGCATAAACAGTAAGCACATATTTTTACGAGAATTTGTGCTTTCAAGCTATCTTAATGTTACAAAATTTTAAAAAGCTGTAATTGTTGGGGGGGAGGGTGCTGATCAACTGCAGATTTTGTACTGACACAGTCAAGTGTCCCTGAAGGCAAAGTTGTTTCATAAACTTTAGCATCTTTAGGACTCCCACCCACCCCCAAATGCCAGGGACATCAAAGCACGATATTGTAAAGGTGACAGATGTGATGTTATCTGATGTTATCCATGTTAAGAACCTACAAATCTTTACAAGATGTAGCTGTCTCATCTTTACATTGCTATATATTTTATTAATTGTTAAGATACAAGATAATAATAAACACTTACTAATTTAAAATCTAATCTGAACACAATATCTTGATCCCAAAAGCTCAGTGGAAATCTCATTCAATTTCCTTTGCTTTTTGTTCCATAGTTCTTGAAATGATTGCAGTATATTTTGATGTGTTGCACATCTGATCACAACAGATTACATAATACTAACAGAAGCAGAAAATAGAGTTTTTTCCTGTTTTGGGGGCTTTTTAAAACTTATGTTGTGCTTAGGGGCAAGAATTAATCAGATTTGGAAAAGGGCACTCTTCTTTTAATTACACCCATGCTACCCACCTCCATTTCCCCTCCCCCGCGTTTCAGGAATACCCATGATGATCTGAATAGTCATTATGCAGCACAAAAAATTCTGCAAAGGACCAGAATCACTCACAGCCACACAGTTCTATTCCCAGCACTGGACAGCAGGGTGAGTGCAAGCATTTGGCATGTAAACAAGACCTCTCTGTTTATACACATATTGTAAGTATTAGGTGCTAGTGAGTTGTTTCTAGCAGAAGTAAAACATCCGGATACTATTATATGAGAGGGAAAAAAGGGTTGATGGTTTATTGGGAATTAATGTTCACCCTTCCTTCTCATCTATACAAGAGAATGCAAATCTTCTGCAGCCTGGTACAGGTTGCTAAGACTATTTCAAAGTCATAAGAAGAATAATATAACTTCACAAATGCAAGAAAAGGCAGCCAAGAAGATCCATTGACCAAAGACACCTGAGTTAGGCTTTGTATTGTGTAGCACAGACATACATTCCTGTGCATGGTCAGAATACAAATGTTGCCTCTGAAATGCGTGGACAAATCTGGACACCCACTGGAACTTGGAAGTATCACCTCTGCCTTAAAAATGGCAAAAATGGTAGTTGAGTGAGATCATAAAATAATTCTTCAGACACTTTGAACACAAAATTAACTAAAACATCCAGTGCTTGCTCTCTCAGTCTTGTCTAATGTGGCTTGTATTGGCCACCGTGAAAGAAAGGTTGTTGAGTGATCAAGAAAGTCACTGAGAACCTTCTCTTAAGAAACTGAGAAAATGGTCCTTATTAGTAACTGAATTAAGCACCTAAAGTTTGGAATATCTCTACAGTCAGACAGAAGACAAAAGCCAAGAAGAAATAACAAAGACCCTTTTTAAATTCTTAGGAAGTAAAACTTCTATCTACTAGCTTCTGTTGGCCTAGAATGCAGTGTCAAAATATGTTTCTATTGTAACTTATTATCTACATTCATCTACATAACTTATAATTTGAAAAGGCTATAAAAAGAAATACAGTCAAAAAGACTGCACGCGTTTTCACCATCATTTTATTTGGATGAAGCTATCCTGTTTTTACTACCTTTTAAATGACCCTTTTTTTTCTAACTTGTCAGGTTGGTCACCACCATTAGCATTTTAGAATAATCACCACTGTGACTTCAGTGGCTCTTTATTGCTAAAACACAGGTAAAATGCTGTCATCTTCAACACAGAAAAGGCCATCTACCTTCCTAAGAAACGTCTGCCAAGAATGTCCAGACCAAAGTATACAGTAGCTACAACAGCAGCCAGCAAGTTCCGAATAAAACCAGGCAAGGCAGCTGGAAACCAGCCAGGTGGCAGTCCTAATTTACACATAAGCAACAGCTCTTACATTTAATAAACCCGCACAGCTCCGTGGCACTGTGCCAAGATACATTAGCTGAAAGCCCACATAGCCATTTTTTTCAGTGCTAACTCTCTTTTTCATGTCTGCTGCCTTCCAAAAAGCATATGCAGTGTCCATCAGCTTGACAGACGCGCTCCTCCTCCATAAGCAGAGCGGCCATACGTGTTCCAGAGCAATGTACAGCATTCCCAGTGGGATCACCCGGCTTCTCCACACTGTAATGACGGCTTTCACAGCGCGGCAGTGCTCCACTGCTCTCTGAGGGAATAAGCATCCAGGAACTAGTGCTTCTAATCTCAAATTTAACCACAGATTAAACCTTTTCCCAGAGTGGCCTCAGACATCTTGTAATTTTATGTTCAAAAAAGGTGAAGTACTGTAGTTAAAATGGGGATTACCGCTCAAGGCCATCACAGACTAAATAAGCCAGAGCAAGTGGCACAAATAATACAATAAGATCATAAGCAAACCTGTGATTTGGATTTCTCCTGGAGTAAGAATACAAGAGTTTTATGTGATTTCTACTGCCTTCCAGTATTCTGCTCAGATGCACTTTACATCTTCATTTGTCTGCTGTTTTCTCCTATTGCTGCTTCCAAAAATTCCACAGCAACAGAGGAAAAAAAGCAAACAAACACTTTGCAGCTACAGCATTGAAAAATCATTTTCAAAGTTATTTTCTTGATATTAGCAAAAACCTGTCTGAACGACTCAGAAGCATAATGATATAACAGTACTGCAGATGGTAGTTCATACATTGTAAAGGTACCCCTCTTGGCCACACCACTTTTATTTATACAGACAAGCAGAAATTTAGATTAGAAGAATAATGACAATTTGTTCTGTCTGTGGCAGGAAATAGTAATGAAACAATTTGCCAAGAGACAATTACAGAGCTGATGGTAAGTGTCTTCTTGTGTGAGAGAAGAGATAAGAAAACAAGACTTACATTTTTTCTAAGCATTCTTCGCATTCCTCTACCTGTTGCTGACAGTGGCTTTAGTAGCTGACCAGCATTCCTTTAAGGAGCAAACAGATGGCTGGCATTTAAAAATCTCCCCCCTTCTGTGTTTGGATCAGGATTGTGTTCAGTGCTGACACCGTAAGTTATACATTGAGTGAGTGGCAAGAATACAGTGGCCAACAGGATAAGAGAAAGAGAAAAATGCTTTCTAATAATACCACTTCTCAGTCTTTTCTGACTGTTCTTAAGTAGTCACAGTGTTTCACACCAGAAAGTTGCTATGTGATGATAGTAAGCTCAGGTTTTGTTTTCACTAAAGTGGCAAATGGGAAATGTCCCTTATATTGGTCTTGCTTTCTTGGAAGAGCAAAAAAAAAAAAAAAAGTGTGAGTATGCCATGCTAAACTCACTAACTATGTCACTAA
Organism: Hirundo rustica; assembly: GCF_015227805.2. Lineage (NCBI taxonomy): Eukaryota > Metazoa > Chordata > Aves > Passeriformes > Hirundinidae > Hirundo > Hirundo rustica. The sequence goes on from NC_053452.1 coordinate 104,972,786, forward strand.
CCCATTGTATCTACTTTTACTCACAGGGCAAAACACTGCCATTCGTTCATCATACCTGATTACTGACACCAAGAAATAGCACTCATATGTAGTAAAAAAAAATGTATGATTTATCAGTGACACTGTGATCAGTGAAAAGAGAGTGGGGACACACATATTCAACTTGGCTAAAAATACATACTTAAATGCTGCTTCAAGACATGACCACTGTCCCCACTTTCCTCTTTCAATCTAGCTGAGCTGGAGTCCACACTCACAGGGGACTACTGACATAGCAATCTCCTGGATAAAAATGCTATATTCACACCACAGGTTGTCCTTTTGAGAATGCTGTAACAATTCAGGAGAAATGGATTTATTGCAAAGCAACCACTTCTGCCATCCCTTTGGAAAGCAACGATGGGCTGGTACCACAGATGTGGCGTTCATTCCCCTCTCTAGCAGTTGTCAGGTATATTGAGGAGCCACAGAGATCAGACCAGACACTTTCCCTTGTCCCTCTGCAGAGGTGCTAGACTGAAGACCCCTAACATTGTGCATGTTTTCTATACTGGCTGCTTGTTACACTACTGAGAGCAAAAGAGACATTAATTTTGTCTGCTTTTCTTTTATTTTCCTTTTTTTTTTTTTTTTTTTTTTTCCCTTGTGTCCCCTCATTCTTCTGTTCTGAGGTGTACTCTGTATGGACTGTTTTGAGATTTCAAGCTTCTTCAGACAATTAATCTAAAGCCAAGTTCACACATTTCAAATGAAACAAGAATTTTACATAAATGCAGACCAACTCAATCTACCTACAGCCTTGGCTCTTGCCTAAGACATTTATTCCACTCGTACATGCCAGCTTGTGTCCAGAGGGTGTTATATTTGCTGATGCTGTGAATATGTGTGAAGTTAAAAAAAAAAAAAAATAGATTTGTGCTTGTAAGGTCATTAACATAAACTGTAGCATTTCTTTAGGTTGAGTGAAGATATGATGGATGAAAAATACACCATTTTAACACTTGGACTCACCAAAGCATGTTTTCAGGTGTCTGATTGATGACTTTTATGAATCAAAGACATACATACAGTTACATAAAGTTAAATGGCTCAATTATCATCTTTAACATTGCTCCTCTTAAAAATACACATAGGTGTGCATCTACCTATGTGACAATCACAGTTAGGAAACCATTGGCTCTTCTGGCTTTTCTGGCATGGCACTTCTTGCGTACCAAAGTTCTGATGAATAAGTAAACAAAACATCTTAGAATTCTTTATGCTCAATTGAATCAGCTGCACTAATAGGACAAAAATGCTAACACTCATATTAGCATGATTATTTGTTTGCTAGTGCAATGATTGTTTAATTGCTGTATTGGTTCACATAAATTTGAAATAGAAAAGTTCGTTGTTAAAAGAAAAGATTTTAGTATCATGTAGGTTTTACAATACAGCCTTGGGCTAGCTCCTCTTGTCCTTACTCAGATGTAATCAAAATAGCTTAAATGAAATATTATTAAATCAGACCCCAAACATTGGTTCATTTAATTAGAAAAAGGGAATAAAAAGTCTTGAGCCCATAAAATACTGACTAGCTATGCAAGTAATATTAATGATTTTGAAGAAAGCCTTTCAGTCTCCCAATAAATATATAATTAAGCAGTTTTTATTTACTCAGGAGATAAGAACAGATTGAAGAAACTGAAGAAACTCTTTGGTAACTTAGATAAACTTTTTGTCTACTGCCTGTTACTTTGGAAATAGCTTTTCATGTAGGGATAGGCTCTACATAACAGCAACTGCAGCTGCAATGGTATGTGGATCAAAAGGTAATAAAAAGGTTTTTTGATCTGCCAGTATCTCACCTAAATTTGATATGCACTGATTTAATAATCTGCTATACCTGTGATCTTGTGGTTCTTTTTCTTGTTCACAGGGTACTATTTTCCAAGACGGGTGGATAATACAGACTAACACAGCATCTGAGAATACTGACATCTTGATGGAGAAACTGTACAAATATTTTTGGCCGCAGGAATGATGTCTTCAAACAGTATGACCATCTCCCATTCTCTGGATGCCTTTCAGTAGCACATTCAAGAACTCCATTACTTGAAAATATTCCAAATCCAATTAGCTCTTCAATAACGTGTTCTACACTTACCCATCAATATTGTATCTGGTGACTTCCCAGGGACAGTAAAAACTACTGGCAAGGCCCTTAGTTTTTATCATGGAATATCTAACAGTACTCAAGTGTTCCCAGAAGTGAAAGAGGAGAGCACAGAATCTCTGGAGATTAAAACACAGAAATGTACATCAGGGTGCAAAACACAGAAGAATATTAAAATGCTTAAGGCTGTTGTTTATTAGTATATGTTCTCAATGTTTAAAACAAAGACAGGAATTTAAAATAACAATAGTAAAAGAGAAAAAAAAAACCCTATAAAATAAGGATAGCTTTTTTTTTTCTCGTTACTACTAAATGCTTCTAAAGATAATTTATGTTTCTAACTCACAAATTATACTTGGAAAACGGCACTTATTTGATCCAGTAGACTGTAACTGCAAATGCAGCTGTTGAAAACTGAATTGTTTATTCTATTGTTGTGCTTTCCTGGCTGTGACCAGATGCAACCAGCTGTTAACCAGTTGCTTCTCTCAGCTCATCTCCTGGCAACATGGTGATCAACAAGAACTACAGAATGCTTACAGCTAACTAGAGATAGGAAATAGTTTAGACATTTATCTCCAATCCAATGAACTAGTGATGCAATTTTTATTTAAGAACATAAATCTGTTCATAGATCAAATTTAGTATTAATAAATTCATATTTAGAGTTATATTATGCTTAATAACAAGCTTAAACGTGCTCAATTAAGCATCTGTAAAATCAAGACACAGGCAAAAGACACAGACAGTGTGTTCTGGTATATGCACTGGTCCTGCAGCAAATGCTTTAGGATATGACCAGAACCACTCAAGGCACTGATTACATTCCCATAGGCAATTGAATATTTGTTCCTCTGCTCTCTCTCATATGGCAAACAAATGAGTTTCCCTGGTGCATTTTTAATATGCAGGCCATTTAAACACTGGGTTATTATGAGCTCCTCCAAAGCTTTTCAATATCATAATAGCATCTCAGAACTTTATAAATGGTACTGAATTTATCTCACACCCCTTTTGTGAAGAAGAATTATCATTCCCTCTTTCTATGGAAGAATGCTAAAACAATAAAAACACCATTAAGTCTGGATGCCCAATTTGTTACCTATGCACCCTCATTTTTATAATAATTTACGAAGTAAAAATACACACCCCAGTTAGATCTGTACTGCTTAGAATTTTTTTAAGTCTAGGCCCAAAAACATTGGGGCTACTTGAAATTCCTCCCTAACTTTGAAAATATGTTTAAAAGTGACTTGCCAAGCAGGAGAAAGACTGGTATAAAATTAATTTTTTACTGGGCATTTTCTTATTTACTTCATCTTGAGATTTTTTTTTTTTTTTCTTCCAGCAAAATTCTGCCTCTTTCAACTGTCTATTGACTTTATAAAGTGTAAAATGTTATTCAGAATGATTTTGAAGGACATCCTTTGCTCTGGGTAAACCTGGAACTCTAGAGTAAAAACTAGATATACTGTCATCAAGATAGACCATGACATAAACAGGCAACAGCTGAACTCAGAATGCACAGTTACTTCAAAGTGTGAAGTTTCCTGGTAAATCTGGTATTTCTTTAAAGTGGATTTTTGGACATAACAAAAGATCAGATTCTCAATTATCATTCAATACCAACATTAACATAGTTTATCACTTGGAGGAACTAAAATAACTACAAATAAAAGATGTGCATGCCAGCAGAATAATAGATACTGGACCATTCGGTGAACTACAAATGTAATTCCACATGGCCTCACTTCAGTTCACACTTCGTGGTGAGGCTACTTGCTTTTGCAAATTAAACTTAGATATCAACCCAAACCATCTGTATTTAGTCGTGTTATTACTGATTCGTGAAAGAATAACAAACAGAAGGCCTTTTCTACAGAAATTACAAATATGGATTTCAAAGAAAGGAATTTGTGTTGTCTTTCAAGCCAAAACTAGTTTGACTAGCAATGAAGGTTGACTGTTTGCAACATTTTATGATTTCAAACCAACCAAAAAGCATAGCATCAGCTCCTTCCTGAACAAGCTCATTCAGAAGCTCGCCAAACCTCATGAATGTTCATCTATGCAGGGCTAGGAAAGCACACCTGGCATTTGCTGGATTCATACCAAGATCCAGATCCATACCTTAATGATCTACTACAAATGCACAAGAAGCAGATAGTTCTCATTTTATATCTCTTTATAGCTTAACTTGGCCAACTATAAAATCTTATAGATAAGAAATGGCATGTTCCATGTGCAAGAGGCTTCTGCTGTCCTCTGGAATGACATACCAAACCATAATGGTACAAAAATCTCTAATTGATAGAATCACATCTTTTTCTGCTTGTCCCAGAAATTTTCATACAATATCAATTGAACCAATTCTGTGTCAGCAACAAGTGGATAAAGAACAGCTATAACCTTTTCTCTATTAATGTTTGACTTCCTCATTATTATGAGCATTTAAATAAAATCCTTTACTAGATAAAGGAGAGAAGACTGAACTTCAGGAAGACAAGAAGTATAATGATAAAAAGCATTTCATTTCAGTGAAAAACATTTCAAAAGTTTTTAGCTAAGATAGAGGGGTTTTAATGATAATTTGCATGTTCAATTAGCCATTAAACCTGCTTGCTAACATCTCAGATTGGACAAGATAATATTTTTTCAGATTATGATGAGCTATCTCAGTAATTTCATTTCTTATCTAAAACCATCTTAGGAGGTTCATTGTGGTTTCGTTTGGTTGGTTGGCTGGAGGGTTTTTTTGAGTTGGTTTTTCTTTTTTTTTTTTTTTTTTTTTTTTTTCCCAATGATCAGGGGCATCTAAAATTTTGAAGCAGCAACTGTGACGTGGCAATGCTTGTGCCCTATCTATATCATAATTAGCTGCTTTCATTTAGACTGCACTTTCAAAACTCATTTGCAATGAGCAAGGGGTCTGCATGGCTCTGCAGACCAGCTCCTACTTAATAATCTTCTCATTCCGACAGAATGCCCCATAAAGTCATAGATTCCTTTTTTTTTTTTTTTTTTTTTTTTTTTTTTTTTTTAAAATACAAGGCAATCTCTTCTAGAATTCCATTTCCTGGGTGTAATTAGTAGTTTGGATTCAAAATGGGCTTAGCAAATATACTCTTTACTCTATACACAGTAAATTCTCACAAAAAGTACAACACTTATTTCCATAGGAAATTCCATTCTGTTTGAATTTCCATGGAAAATGGGCTGAATGTGATTATGCTCCTTTATAAGTAGCTTCTCATTAATCTTATTAGTGTTTTTTGATATGTCTTCTATAGGATAAATATAAACCACAATATATATGAAAAAATATAGCCTTAAACCTTACCAAAACAAGGCATTTAATTGTACATTAATTTTCTCAGTGTAGAATTTCATTTTCCAAACCCAGTCAAAAGCCATTTCAGAGACTGAAAAAGTTGTATCTCAGAACTTTGATTATCGCAGTATTACAAACTTTCACAGGTTTATGGAATTTCACAGACCTTTGCAATCTGATTAAAATTCATGCTTCTGACAACTTGTCCAAACTTGAAAAATCTTAACATTGGTTTCTCAATCTCCCGGTTATAACAACAAACTAGAAAGCAACCCCAAAGAATGAAATCAGTGGGCAAAAAAAAGTAACCTGAAGTATATTTTAATGATTTTGGGATATCTCAGGACTGTGTTGGGACTTGATCCATATTTAAATGGCTGGCCCTGCCACCAGTGACATTCCTTTGCATAGCAGTTAGGTTAGCTGGTTTCATCTCCATCCCACTTTCCAAAGCCAAAACACAACCTTACTTTTCTACATCTGGCATTTTAAAGCCTCATTGCTGAAGCAATTATTTGTTTTCTAAAGAAAGTGCTTTTTCTAAAGATTCAGAAGCTACATTATTAATTTCCTAACTGCTTAGTATGTTCATAAAGAAAGACTTCTATATGTCTGCAAATATAGATACAAGAAAAGGCTCCAAAACATGATAATGATAGTTAATAAAATATAAAAGCAACGCTTTGCTTTCCTGTTGCTTTGCATACATAGTAATAAAACTACTTCCCTAGCAGGATATAAAGTTAACATCTCTTTCCAAATTGCTTCAGCACTTGTGCTCATAAATGGTATGGTATTAAGCCTAAAGCAACATAAACATTATTTTATGGCATAGTATGCCCTTAGTATGGAAATACTGTGCGCTATTCAAGGAAGAGGCTCTGTAAAATCCTTTTGAAAGCTAGGGTCCCACTTGATTGATGAGTTGGGAGATCACAGTGGGCGTTGTCACATTCAAAAAGTCAGGGCTGATAAGCCTGCAGGACACAGATTTAATCCTCAGGAGGAAGAACAAAAAGCTAACAGAGCAATACTGAAATGCAAAAGGCAAGAAGCAGCTGGTTTTAAATTAATACCTATTTAAATTGCATAGATAGAAACAGTCCAATTCTTACAGTGATTGAGAGGAATTCTATTTTTACCATAACACTAATTACTGAATTTTGTGAATTACTTCTGTACTTTTTAGAACTCCATTAGGCACATCTATTTAAGAAAAAAGTAACCACAGATGAGCTCTTCAGCACAGTGTATCATGCTACAGTTGTATTTCAGGGTGGGATGCCACCATTATGAAGCTTATAAACTATAAAGCTCTACAAGGTACTTGTGAAAAAGAGGTAGCACTCTAATAGAGGAGAAATTTCAATTTGAATGTACTGAGAGTGCAACTCAATAAGAGTGCTGTTGTTAATGATTGCAGAGACACCCCAGAGGAAAGGAACTGTATTCCCTCCTGAAGTGCCTTTCTTACACTTCCCCTCGAGGGAGGAAGGAGACAGGGTACCAGTTGTATAGGATGCATAAGAATGGCCACAATAAAGCAGTTCTAAATTGGTTTCCAAGTTTAGCTTCAAACTATTCAAGAGGTAGTTAATGTTGCATAACTCACATGGTCATTCTAGAAATGAAACAACCACAGTCATTCTTCAGATGAATCTCACTGATATCCTTTCACATTTGCACTCCTTTGCTCGGAATTGCTCGCCTAAGCAACCAGACTGCCTCACCAATGGTTTGCATGCACATTCTTTCAGTATTTGAAGTAATGGCCCTTCACCAAAGAACATGCTTGATAAGACAAATTAGCCAACCTCCAAATAATTAGTACTTCTTTGAATGGCACTAATTTTTAGAAATTCCACCTGATATTAAAGTCATGTTCCACTATGCATTTTACAGACACACTGAAGTTTAGGACAGTGCTGGAGAGTCACCTGAATACAGTGAGACACAGAAGGAATGAGTAACTTGATCAAGGCTACATAACAAAGCTCTGGAAAAATTTACAGGAAAGGCCAAATATCCTAATATCAGATTTAAACATTAGAGCATGAACTTTAACTGACACTCATAAAAATGCAAAAAAACCCCAACCCCAACAAACAAAAAACCCAAAAACTTTCAGACATGATCATTAAAGAAAAAAAAAAAAATCTTTTTAGAATAAAGATAAGTGTTTTCCAGTGACAGAACCCAGAATCCTTTTAACTAATTTGTTGAGGAAATATGCCACAGTGGAATTTAGTATGACTGATTAAACTATGTTAATATATTTTCCTGCTTTGGGTCCCCAGTCCCATTGCCCCATCTATGACCTTTCTAACTCAGGAATTATTTTACTTGTTCTACAAACAAGCATCCAGCCATGCCAAAGGATATCATGGCTGAACTGAAATTATGTGAAGTGCGAGCACAAAACCAAGAGCACATGTCATTTTGAAGCACATGTATTTGTGTGCATTTAATGAATATACTATATGCGATGGTATTTCTGCCACTATATAAAGGCATGATGTAAAGTGAGTTTTAGAAGATTGATCCCTCTCATTTTGAATAAGAATAACCTGTAAATGAATCCCACACATATCACAATCCCAACACTTTTTTCTAATGAAGTGTTCCCATGCAAAGTTGCTGTGTAGGGGAAAACAGCAGTGGGGAAAATCATATACCTTTATAAGTCACTTGTATAGAAGACCTGGTGTATTACTTCTCACAGTTGTTTCTTCTCACATATATCTCACTACCACAAAACCACACACACAAATGACACAGGTAATGTGTACACATTCTGCTTGGCAGCATAGTCATGACTTTCCTTGGAACTGTTACTAATGGTCTGGCCAAGATCTGCTTGTTGGAGGGTGGTGGGCTGAACATCAGACCCTGAAAGTCTCAGCAATCCTCCAAGCCATGCCTCTCTTCTCCAGGCTGACAGCTGTAAGCTCCAATTTAGAGTGTACAGAGCAGAAATGGTAGCAATGGACTGAAAATTAGTCTATGCCCCTGCACCATGAATTTTTTTATGAGATTCAAGCCTCAGCTACTAATCCAGAAAAACACTGAGCACATAAGATAGCTAAACTCGTAAACGAGAGCAAGATGAAACAACCTTCAGATACGCATGTGGTGACACAGTTTTTCTTGAAAATATATTTCCAATGAAAGCCTGACCAATCTTGCTCAACTTTATTATTACTAATATAGTATATTATTACTGATAATATACACCAAAAAAGATGCATTTTTCTTTTCAGTGTCCTATTAGCACATCCCTTTGTTGTCCCTTGGTCCCGCCTTTCATTCACAAAATTGTGTGAAGCTGTAGCACCACAGCAAGGAGGCTGCATGCTGCCTTTGGTATCAAACAAAACTAAGAAAATGAAACTGTCTTACCACCATCTCTCAAACCCCTGTGGGAGCAGTTGTGTCAATTACCTAAACTTAGAGGAAATGATTCCCATTCTTGTTTTAGGGTCCCTTTAAGGCTAGAGCAGTGTGAGCTGATCCAGTATAAATAAGGCTCATTAAGTTTAGTGCTATTGATGTCTGGACAGTGTTAGTGCAAGGAAGTGCTTGCCCTTTCACTTCTATTTCTACTGCAGCACCTTCTGTTACCCTCCTGAGACGAAGGAAATTTTTAGCTATTTATGGGCAAACAGTGCAACCTTAACCTAGACTGGGAAGCAAAGAGCATGAAATAGCTGCTGTCCTATCCTTTCTCATTATAATTGCTAAAAGCAAATTATTTTGAAGGGGGGTGGAGTGGGGGGGGGGTGGGGGTGGGGGTGGTGGAATCTGCTTCATTTTTTTTCCATCACAATATTTTGCATGACATCACACAAAGAGTTCTGGAAAAAAAAGTGTAGAATTTCTACTCTGAAGTGTCTGTGGTAACAAGAGGGGGGTTTCATTCAAAATGTAAATGCTGGTAGTATCAACATCTGGAGGACTGCAGCCTTAGGCACCATTACAAGAAGCAAGAGATTTGGACAGGATATATTCAATCTTGCTTTAATGGTATGGTGCTCTGCCAAGATAATCTTCTAAGCTTTGACATATTTTATGTTGAAAAATATTATCATCAGGTGCAAAGGAAATTCCTCTTCACTAAGGAGTTTTGTAGCAGTGTATCTGATGACACAATTACTGTGTGACTACATATTTCATTAACAACTTTCCTGAACTGAATAAATAAGAAACAAACATTCTTTTCATGACAACCTCATACACCAGTGGAATTAAATAACAACAGAAGTAAAGAACTCATATTCTCACTAATGGCTTTGCAGGAGAATTATTTTCCATCGGCATGCTGAACTTTAAAACCATTGCTCCTAATTAAAGCAAGTCAGTCACTGAAAAGCCTCTTACTCCAAGCCTCTCTCCCTTCAGCCTTCCTAAGATCCTCAAGACCTCACAAAATTCTGAAGTCTTCACTTTTGCCATGCCTCACTTCCTACTTTGATTAAAAAAACCCTAAACAGTTGTAGCATCTTGCTGTGACTGCCATCATGTCATGTGTGGCACCTTTCTCCAAAATTGTCATTATGCACATTCCTGTGGACTGTTCAAAATTTGCTGACGCTGTTTAGGATTCTCTGTCCATCTTTGTCCTCTTGGTTCAGCTTCAGCTTTGAAGTGACTCCAGAAAACAGCTAGATGTGAGGGTGTACTCCCTTTTTACCATGCATGAGGCTCTAATGGCAGAAATAAAAAGGTGATGTATGGGAAAAGTGAAATTATATTATAGCTTTACATGTTTGCCTTATGAACCTTTAATGATCAAGCAGCTATTTCTATGAAGGGAGAAAAGGAGGATGTGAAATTCAAGTAAAATTACAGGGAACATACAGTTCACTCAATGCCAAACTCGCCAAAGGCAACACATAATCACAGGGGTGACCTAGGTACTGCTAGATTCAGTTCTGCAATGCCTAACTACTAGACATCCTCAAATTAGGATGTATGATGCTGAACACTTCTACTTAGGGGCAAACATCTACTTCCAAAGAGACCTGAAACCATTTTTCTTAGCGCTTTGGAGCTCTCTGCCCCAGATAGCTTGTAGTACAGGAGATACTTCAAGTAAATAATATTGTGATAATTGTGAAAAAGGTTCTTAGCTGGTTTAAGTCAGTAGAAGTTTACCCAAATTAACCAGCTAAAAGTTAACTACAAAGATGTGAATTAAAATTTTAGAATCATGTTCAAGTAGCAGTGTTTTATAATAAATCAGAAACATTAATAAATCCCATTTTTTTCTTGGACTAAAGAAATTTAGTCCAAGAACTTTAATAGGACATTTCACTGATTAGCACTTTGCACCGTCCCCCCAGCCCCCAGTCTCAGCAGCAGCTGTTCCAGGGATGTCATTCCAAAACCTGCTTTTCAAACACTCTCTTGGGTCATCTTTGCCTCCATAAACCACATGCACCACAGATGTAAAAAGTCCTACTTTTTCTGTCTAATTCAATTGTACTAGTTTCAGTCTAATTCAGTTGTACTTTTTTACTGTAACATTAATATACCACAAGTATTTCCCAAAAGTATTTGTCATTATAGCACAGGGCTCAATTCATTCACTAAAGGGAAGGTTTGCAGAGCTCCTGGAAGCGGCTAGCTTCAGATAACAAGACCATTGGATTAAATATAGGTTTAGACTTCTTTTTTTAATCTCTCCCTTTATCTCTATCCAAATCCTCACTCCCTTTTGGCTGCTGTCACTACAACACTTCAGATTCTGGCACAGAACTAGTAAAGGAGGTATTTCAAGAGATGGTAAATCAAGTTATTCAACGCTTTCCCTGGCTTCCTTTCTCAGAGGTTAAATATGTTTTCAAACCAGTAAAAGAAGCGAAAGTTCTTTCAAGTCTCACATCTCACCAGGCAAGACAAGCAGGAGGGGGTTTTCCGATACTAACCGCTAACTACATGCAAGCCTCAGAAGAGCCTTTTTTCCTTCTCTGAGCCACAGGATATGCACAAAGGCTTACTCATTATCTTTTCATGTCATCTCCAAAATGACAGATACACAGCTATCAGCATAATGGGACATGGAATGTACACATACTTCACGTTTCATTATTCACCTTTACTTTTAACTCAGATACTTAAGCCAGCTCCAGGAAAAAAATGCCAGCACTTATGAGCATATGAGAACTCTCTTTATGTTAATTTCATGAGAACAAGCTTGCACAAATAACACAGTCTAAATAGGTAGTTACTCTCTGTATATAATAATATCCTAGTTCCAAAGAGGATGAAACATGTATTTTTGTAAATATATTGAAAAGCCTTGTATTCATAATACAACCATCAAGAAAATATCTGCAATGACACAATTCACAGACCAAGTTGAAATGTCATTGTACCTCAGAAGGAGCTGCAGAAACTGAGTAGACATTTTTATAGCCTTGTTAACCGGTGACACATCTCTCTCTATAATTATCCTGACCTCAGTTCAAAACCAAAAGTAAATAGTTAAATGTGTATGTAACCATCTTGATAGCTGGCCAAGCCAGCCTCAGCTGTTTGTCAAAATACTGATCACCACTTCAGCATTTCACTGTGCATGCCAAATGTACCTTTCATTTTTTAGAGCAGTTGCTGACCAACGCTCAGCACTTACTGACAAATGTGATGATACTCTATGAGAAGCAGTTTCAACTGCTGTTTATATGCTTCATTAACTACTTTTGCAGGTTAACACGAGATACGTGTGGGAAGGAAAGGGAAATAAAGCAGTATCATCACTACAAATATTAGGTTACTTGTACAAATTAGTCTTAAGGAAAGTTAATGAAAGTGGTGCTTTAGCCAAACAAAAGCAACCACAACCAATACAGATCAGCTGGAGATACCTCTATAGTAGATGTAAGATTAAATTATATAATGAGCATTATTCATAAGGCATTATTCATCTCACCCTCAAGCAGACATCTAAAGAAAGTCAAATGGATTGTGGCAAGTGTTCTCCACTGACTAGAAAAGCAGCCTATGACTACCCTACATCTTTGTACCCAGTACATCTTTGCACTGCAGCCATCCCTTAAGGCGAAATTAATTCCTCTGTCTCATTCCAATATTTATCCTTACTTTCACATCGCAGAGCAATTCCACCTTCCCTGCAGAGTATTGTTCCCCCATTATATTAGTAGAAGCATACTACAAAACATAAATCTAGTAATTTTTCACTGGCTTAGTTACCAACATGCAATTTTCCTGAAGTTCTCAAAACACTTCACAGAGGTACCAGCCACCACTACCCCCTTTTACAAGAAGGGAAAAATGAAAGTCAACATGAAAGTTGACATGAGCTTGAGCATGATCTGCCACAGCTCCAAAGGTTAAACTAAAACTAGAATCAAAACTCCAGGACACACTCTTTCATCCTGCACTTCATATCTTAGAATTATGATATGAAATATTTCTTTTAACAGCTTAAGGCTAATCTCCCTGTTTACACATGGTGCATCCACCCAGCATGCTCGAACGTGATGCAGTTACCTGGCTGGCACTGGTTGTGTCAGAATGATACACTACAGAAATTTCAAAATTATGCTGAGCCCACGTTATTAGCCTTGTGATGGGGGAAAACTTACTATCCTGCACAGTGGGTCAAGCAAATGCAGTTTATATTCCTTTGGTACTTGAGCTACCAACGATGAAATGTGCTTTGCAGATTTATCACCCTAGTTCAATCTAGGTGAACTGGGGATGGTCTTCATGCTCTGCTGCCCCATGTAGAGCTATCCTAAACCCTTTGTAGAAGCAGATAACCAATATAATACTGACATCATCCTTTAAAAAAGAAAAATATTATAGACAAGGATTCAACCTTTTTTTTTTTTTTAATTTCTGAAAAAGATAAACAGTTTTAAAATTTACTGTAGGGTAAAATGGAGTATAAAATCACACCTGTACATGCACACACACACACACACACACACACACACACACACACACACACACACGTGTGTACATCAAGACATTCACAGACATGCTTCTGCATAAATACAGCACTCTTCTCCCACTAATGTTTATGTATATTCACTTTGCTGCTACTTCTTTTCAGTACATTAAACAACCAAAGCATGGTCTTTTTTTAATTGCTTAGAAATGAAACATTTCAGTAGTATTTTTTCCAGAGGTGTCAGAAACCGAGTCCTCAGCACCATGACACACTGCAAGGATGATGCCTTCCAACCCTGTATCTGTCTTTCTGGTCTGCCAAGAACAAGTCTTTACCAGCAGTCTGAAACCCTGGCATACAAATGTGATTTTCTGCACTGATTAATGCTGATCTAGCTGCCTAGACCCGGAATACACGTCAAAGGAGCAGGAATGCCAGCACAATGCTAGTATTTTTGAGACAATGGTCTTGCCGAAATGTAATGTATTTAGCACTCCGGAAGGGATGCAATGAAAACTGTTGTTAGAAGACTAGGGTAATTTCAGAATAGAAACAAACCATCATAAGTTTTCACAATTATTTTTATCCTTTAATATTATCTCTTTTGAAATAATGTACATTTCTGTATTCCTCTGCAAATGTGGCCCATCTATTCTAAACTTTGGTATTAGACAGAATTACATTTGCGGATATCAAGAACATTTCAGTTCTGTTAAACAGAATTTGTTTTTAGCAGTGAAATTATGTCACTGGAAAACAAATACTTTCATTACCAGAAAGTCTCAATACTGTAATAGCTCATAAATATTAGATTACAGATGAAAAAAACATTTAACATCTGATGTCTGATCACATGAACATAGCTTTGCACTACCAAAGCAGGATTACAGTTTTGGATGTCTCAGCTAACAGTAAAACAAGGAAGTCTCTCCTATACAATGGGCAATTCTCAAAAGATAAATTAACATCCAAAAAGTATAACAGTGGAAAAAGCAGTAAATATATGTTTTTCAGTTTTCTCAGCTGTAGGTCAAACAGCAATGCTTTTAAACTCTTCTAATTAAGGGGTGCTAGGACATTATGACTAACTGCTTCTTCTGCGTTGACATTTCAAATTACCTAAATTGAAAGTATGTTACAAAAGAATTAATTTTGTCAAAAGCAAAGGCAAAAGGAGTGAGCAGTTTTAAAGCATTTTTAAATGATGTTTTATAATATCATTCTCCAAAACTCCATGCTACCTTTTCTTCTCTCAGTCATGGCCTCTTTGGGGTAGCTACAAGACTAACATGCTGTCCCCTGTCTTCTGTCTTGCATTGTCTTTTTTTAACTTCACCTTATTTTGCCACATACAGCCTGTAACCTGTCAAACCATTTTACAGCAATTATGTACAATGATCAGAAAAAGACACTTCTTTCAGCCTCCTATTGATCACAGCTCACTTCAAAGCAATTTTCTGACTTACAAGCTGTGGTTCATACAAAACTCCCTTGCATTTGCCTGGAAAAACATATAAATATATCAAACATACAAATAGATCACAGAAGTTGCTGAAACAAATGCAAACCTGGTTCTGTTGAGTCTGGTTTCTGATCTCTAACAATCATTTGTTTTACCAGGAGGCAAACACCTTTATCAAGGCTGGGGTATCCATGATTTGTCAAGGAAAGAGAAGGAAAGTTTCACAGAAACCCATGGAAATTAGTTAAACTGAAATAAAGGACACAGCCAGCTCTCTCTTGGGAGATTATGAAAGACATGAAGAAAAGGAGGAAACGGTAAGACATCCAAAGATCGTGGCATAGCCCTTCATACATGTCTGCTTACAGCCAGAGATACATCAACAATTTCTGACAGAAATAAACAAAACTGTGACCTGCTGATTTACTAAAGCAGGGATGGTAATAATAATAAAACCATCAAAACTCCATAAAGGTCTTTAATGCGTCTGAAGATATTTCAATTACCGCAATAAGTGTCAAGCGTTTCCTTTGCTGTTAACAATTTTTACAGCAAAGCTTTGAAGAATGTCCCACAGGTTATCAGTAAAGGCTCTATATGTTGCATATAAAACTACTTTTAAGTTGTGGCCCAGAACTGAAGCTGGAATCACAAAGGACAGATCTGTTACTGGTCCCATCTGGCACAGTCCCAGTGGAAGCAAGCCATCTCAACTGACACCAGCTGAGAGCATAGTTTGATGCATCCCCTTATTCACTCTTAAGTCCATATTTTTCTTTTTTTCCCTTTTATGTTCTAGTCGCCAACACCATTCTGGCCAGTCACTAATAGTCCTTAAAGGCTAATCTTCCTGTTAGCTTGCATTTGAAAATGAATCTCAGATGCAGGAAATTAAGGCCTTCCTCTCAAACATCAAGCAGATTCCAACTGAAAACTACAGAATTCACATTTCAAGCCACTCTCCAAGGATGTCTTTCTCTATTGGTAACATTTGGAGATGTTTGAAAGGAGCTAATGAGGACAGGTTTATGTGACTGGTTATAATTTTACCTTCCTGACTGCACATTTCACATTTGTCTCAGTGAATTATCTGGTAAAATATTTCATTATAATGAATAGTTTAAAAAGCTTTGCAACCAGCAAAACATTTTCAGCTAAAGTTTCAAAAACCGTCAGGAAAGTGAGCTTGCATAAAAATGCACGCTTGGCTAACTGCTCCAAAGAAGATAAAATATTTAAGCACATATTAACATAAAATGTTGCAATGCTTCAAACAACTAAATGATTGAATATATGATGACAAAACAGAGGGATACAGGTAGAAAAGAAACTGGGTGAGAATGAGGAACAAATTATATAAGTAGCCGTTGTACAAGCTGTGTGAACAACCTCAAAGATCTTCCAGTGTTCACTGAACAACTTTTCCTGCTGTGGCATTAAAAAAGATTTTAGCTAAACTAAGCTTTTCAGAGAATTAAACTAACTGAGAACAGGTCTTCCTGATGAAGTGGCATTGTGGCTTTTCCACGGACCACTGTGAGGAGAAATTCTTACTTGATGAAGCTGTGAGACCTCACTAGTCCTCTTCCCGCTGGCCTATTACCTGCAGCAGGTCAAGAGAAGCAGAAAACTGCCTTTCTGTGTAGTTCTTGTCATTGCCTATAAACTGCCAAGTATGAGTCTCCTAGCGTTTACTAAATTAATTTTCCAATGAGTTCTTCCCTGGCTTTAACAGGCAGTGGAGTGGATATTGACTGAAGAGGCTCAAATCCTTGACTTTCAAAGAAAAGCTGAAGACCTGTGATGGGATTATTTATAAAGATATCTAATCCTGCAAGAGGTCTGACATTTGCTGTGGCTGAAGGACACAGTAAAAAATTTCATAACTGATATCCTCAGAATTACTGGTAGATGACAATCAGCTGTTTATTTGCAGCATGATAATACAGATCAGTGTCTCAGCGTGCCGAACATGTCACATTCACCATAATTTAAAAAAAAAAAAAAAAAAAAAAAAAAAAAAAAAAAGAGGAAAAGCAGTAACAGCAATGCACTACTTTTGTTAACCTTTTTCAGAAGTTAACAAATTATTCTAACAAAACCCAAGTTTATCATTGCTCTCATACCCATGAGACCAGGTAAATGGAATGTTGGAAGACTTTCCCATGATCAAGGAGAGTTGGGTTAGAGAATACCTAGTCTGCCATTAACAAATTCGCAGATGACACCAAGCTGGGTGGGAGTATCAATCTGTTGGAGGCTAGAAAGGCTGCAAAGGGACCTGGAGGCTGGATCGATGGGCCGAGATACATGGCATGAGGTTCAAACAGGCCAAGTGCCAAGTCATGGACTTGGGTCGCAACAACCCCTGCAGCGCTACAGGCTGGGGACAGAGTGGCTGGAAAGTGGCCAAGAGGAAAAGGACCTGGGGGTGTCGGTGAACAGCAACTGAACATGAGCCTGAGTGTGCCCAGGTAGTCAGGAAGACCAGGGGCATCCTGGCCTGTACCAGAACAGTGTGGCCAGCAGGACCAGGGCATGATTGTCCCCCTGTACTGGGCACTGGTGAGGCTGCACCTTGAGTGTTGTATTCAGTTCGGGACTCCTTGAGTTCAGGAAGGACATTGAGGGGCTGGAGCAGATCCATGGAAGGGCAATGGAGCTGGTAAGGGTCTGGAGCTCAAGTCCTGTGAGGGAACTGCTTAGCCTGGAGAAAAGGAGGCTCACAGAAGACCTTATGACTCTCTACAGCTACCTGAAGGGAGGTTGTAGCCAGGCAGACATCAGCCTCTTCTCCCAGGCAACTGGCGATAAGAAGACGTAGTCTTAAGCTGTGCCAGGGAAGGTTGGATTAGGAAAAAAACCTTCATAGAAAGGGTGATTAAACATTGAAATGGACTGTCCAGGAGGTGATAGAGCCACCATTCCTAGAGGTGTTTAAGGAAAGACTGGATGTGGCACTCAGTGCCATGGTCTGTCTGGTTGATGTGGTGGTGGTCAGTCAAAGGTTGAACTTGACGATCCCAGAGGTCTCTTCCAACCTAACTGATTCTGTGATTCTAGAAAAAACAGCCTTGTTGTGAAACATGTCACTTAGTGGTCTTACCTGCAGCTTTTTGAAGTTATTTTTGTTTTGTTTTGCTTTGGAAGACAACAGTAAGAAAACCAATGCTTAGATGTTTACCTAGCTATAAACAGGGTTTGAAAATGTGTTGCAAGCAAGATGCTTTCCTGAGAAACTGCTATAAGTTTCTGTCAAATCTAGAAGATACATTTCTAGGTCTTCTGGTTTTAAGGAAAATCTTGCAATGCTCCCCAAGCAGCTAGAAAGGAAGCTGAGGGAGAAGAGTAATACACAAACATTGGTCTGACCAATTGTTTTTAAAGAACCCAAATATACACAAAAAGCACAGAAGGAAAAAAAAAAGCTCTTTTTCTCTTCACCACCTTTTGAAAGATGGTTTCTGATATACCTAGGAACACTTAAAGGTAGAGCATTAAGACACCTTTACCACTAGATAAATCCAGTATCTCATCTGTTTTTAACAGCCACAGCACTATTGTATTAACAGACTAGTTTCTTGTGAATTATATGGCTTCAAAATTAGTTCTAATTAAATAAAATTTGTCCTCTGATTACTAGGTACTCCATAAAGTGCTTCTGGATGCACAGTTGAGATTGGCTAGAGATCTCTGTGGTGACTGGAAGTTAAATAACTCACGTTTTTAAATGTCTTGGTCATCTGAAACATTATACAAGCACCAGGTATTGGGGTTGGTAATTGAGAGTGTTTATGTCACAAGAACATCTGTATTCCTTGCAGACCTTTATGACATCCAAAGGCCTTTCTGACTCTGCAGTACATTCTCATCTTAATGGATAATGCTGATGCACTCTGTAAGAACTTGTGGGAAAGCAATTGCTACGTGACTGTTACAATCAGCTTACTGGGGAAATCTGCTTCAATTTCCAAAAGTGACACTGGGCAAGTCCCTAAGCCTGTCTCACCTGGATGTGGGCAAATCATCAAGAGAAATAGTTTAGATAACACACCCTCAGCAGCTACACAGCAGGGAGCAGCACAACTCCCTAGTAAGTTTACTGAACATATGCAGGAATAAATCTGCTGCTCTAAATCTGGCAGCTTTTGTAACTGTTATCTTAACCTTAATACTTACCTCCAAATACTTAATCCACCTGAAAATTTTACTACTGCTATCTAACAGGAAGTGTATTAGGTCTTTTTTAAGGAAAAAGTAAGAGAAAAGGTCTACGAATGTTCATACCTACATACTTTCTAATCCTACAGAGAGTTTTCCATGTAGCTTCTGTTGGTTGATACAGAACAGGGATAAATCATCCCACTTTTGCCAAGTGCACTCAGAACACTGGGGTATTGGCCACTTTCCTTATGTCTTGATTAACAAGACCCTTTATAAAATCTTTCACAGTGTAACATGGAGACAAGAGAATACATACATTACTTCTGAAAAGAAAACTGAAATGCTCTGAATTTTGGGTGCCTCTGAGGAAGACAACACATATCACATAATAGTATAATTTCTTTTGATCTTCTTAATAGTTGCAGCCTGTGAGGGTGAAGGAATGTGTGTGGCCAGAGAAATTTGCCTCACACAACATTTCTTAATGAATCAATGACGACAAATGGGAAGATGTACAGTAGCCCTGACCATAACTTTCCTGTGTATTATGCCCAGGTATGTACATCCAAGCTCTCAGCACAGGCCTTTCCTAGGCTTCTTGCTAGGCCACACTGACGACCACTGGATCCACTTAGATTCTTACCACTGTATAAGTAAAAGCATCCTTTAGACTTCTATTATTTTTCTATTTTTCCAGGTAACGAGTTCTTACAATGCCTTAACATACTTGCTACACAACTGGTTTGTATTGAGACCCACTTCTCCTACGAGCACATCTTAATCCCCAAGTTTTTCCAGTGAAACAACATAATAATAAATTTACAGCAGCTACTAGTAATTTCAGATTTTCATTTACCTTGAAACTTCTTGATATATGCAATGTCAGAATAGATCAGAGAGAGAAACGTAAATGTCCACAAAAGAGCCCAAGGTAAGCGTCAGTCAAAACACCACAAGGATTTGTGCAGCCCTTCCAAAGCTTTCCAGGTCTTTCTCAACTCTAGAAGACAGAGTAATAGATCTGGGGTTTTAACAAGTCTTTTTACCTAAAGAAAGTTACTCCTCATACACAGTAATATTTCTCAGTGTACTGTTTTCCATTTCCTGATTGTGGGTGGTTTTGGTTTTTGTTGGTTTGATGGTTTTTGGCAATGGAAGTTACTTTAAAAGATTTGTCCTATTAATGTTCTTATTCAAGGTGCTACAAAAGATATCACACACCACAACAGAGTTTTCCTAGAAGCTGATGGTTTTAATCCCATGCACATACATATGGAAAAATAAAAGAAGGGAAAATTTTAAAAGGCTGTTGAGGAAATATAAGTGAAAATTGTAACGAATTAACAGTAAATAAGGTAGCAGCCATACCCACTTCTGGATGGACATAACAAGATAGAAAACAAAAATAATTATGAAAAATCATATATAATTGTTTAAATCCACAAAAGTCATTGACTGATGAAGAATGACTAAATAGTTCACACATTCTGTAACCACATTCTAACTGTTCACGTCTCTTCACAAGCTGCAACCTGTTTAAGGTTACTGAAATGTTAGGGGAAAAAAATCCCAACCACCCACACTTTTTTTGGCCAGCCAAATCATCCAAAAAGAAATTAATGAATCTTTATTCTTTCATAAGACTTCACATCTTCAAAGTACTGAGCGCACATTTGCTAATCAGTGAATTCCCCTGTCTTGAATCTGAAGTGCCTTAGAGGAATGAGGGGCCAAACCACCACAGTTCAGGCAAACCTGGCCTCAAATACTTCGCCAGCTTGATGCCACAGGGGCTGGCAGCGACCTCGACAGCAGCAGGTCCATCCAGAGCTCCTCTGCTTTATGGTGCCCGCCCCTGCACGGCTCCCTCCAGCCATGCTGTGACTCAGAGCAGGGTAACCAAAGGTCACCTTCAGCGCCCTCGCTTGAATCCCGTGCACTTGGAAGCTGCGGTACAGAGGGTTCACCTTCCAGGTACATTTTGCTCTCAGCCAGATCAGTCGAGGGCTCCTGAGACCAGCCACCTCCTTGGTGAGGCGAAGGCAGGCAGGGGCGAGCAGAGCGCAGCTCACTGCCTTGGCTGGGACCATCGCCGAGCCGGTGCCACGCTCGGTGAGCCAGCCCCGCGGCCAACCCGGCTGCGCAGCACCGCCGAGCCTCGGACACCGCCGGCACCCGACGGCTCCCAAGGCCGCCTCAGGGCACTGAACGGCTGCTGGAGCCTCCAGGTTTTGACCAGTGAAGCGCGACATGGATGCGAGAGGGGATCACCATATGGGAGAAAGCAGGACCTTCCTGCCCAAAATCACCCGAGGGGACGAGGCGAAGGGACCCACGGCACATCCCTGCCTCACACAGGGTTTATTTCGCTCTCTCGCCAGCAGCCTCCTCCTCCTCAGTCGCTTCCATCGACGCCCAGCTTTCTCTCCCACCACCATGCCCGCCGTGTTTGAACAGCCCGGGCTCTCCCCCACCGAGGCGGGACAGGGAGGCGGCCCCGCCGCCACCGCACACAAAGCGGCCGCCCGCCGCCACCGGCCTGCTGCGAGCGACGCCCCAGTCCCCGCCTCAACCTGCAGCCTATGAGCAAGGAGGCACCGCCCCGAGCGGCGGCGGGATCGGGATCGTACCCGCGCCCGCCGCCGCGCACCGCCGAGGAGAGCGCCGCGCTCCCGTCCCGTCCCGTCCCGGCGCGTCCCGTCCCGTCCCGCGGCCCGCGCCGGGGGAAGGAGGCGAGAGAGCGGTGGGTGCCGCCGCCGGGCAATGCGCGGGGGCGCCGGGAGCGCCGCCGCTGCGCCGCGCGGCCGCAAGGTGTCGCCGTCGGCAGCGGAACGGGGGCGCGGCGGGCGCGGTGCCGGCGCGGAGCGCTGAGCGCGGGGAGCGCGGGGCCCCGCCGGCAGCCGGCAGCCGGCAGCGAGATCCCCGCTGGCCTGCGGGGAGGCGATCGCTACCGATCGTGTACGGAGCCCTGCGTCGGAGCGGCTCCCTCGCCCGGCCGCTTCCCTTAGCCCCTGTTTATTTTCAGCTGCCCCGGGGGGTCGTGCGCGAGGTCGCAGCGGCGGGAGGTGGGGAGGAACCGCTCCGGAGGCGACGGCCCTCGGGGCCGGAGTGGTGCGGCCCAGGGGCCGGCGGCGCGACGAGGCCGGCTGGGGCAGGGGCGGCCCCGCGACATGCAAACACCCTCCCGGAGGATAAAGAGGGAACGGGCTTTTGGCGCCAAATGCGCGGCCCCGCCCTGCGCGCGTGGAGCGGGGGCGGGGCCGGCGCTGCCGCCTTCCTCGCGCTGTTCCCGGTGCTCCCTCCCAAGCGTGTCAGGGCTTTTTGGTGGTTTTTTTCTTTTTTTTCTTCTTCTTCTTTTTTTTTTTTTTTTTTTTTTTTTAATGCCTTTTGCGGGGGTTAATAATATCCATCCGCTTCAAAGCCAGGCAGTGACAGTCATCTGTGTGCGAGCAGAGGGTGGATGCGGAGGCCGGGACGGCCGAGGGGGCCGGCCGGCGGGCGGGCGGGCGCGGAAAGTGCTACAGACACCATCAGCTGCTTTTTTTTCCCCCTCTCCCCTTCCCCCCGCCACTCCTCCCCCTCGCACACCCACCACCATCACCACGGAGGTAAGAAGAGGAAGCTGCAAGCTCCGGGCTGCAGGACAAAACCCCAATCAAATAAATCCAGTTCCCCATCGCGTTTGAGTTGCCGAACTGGGAAGGTTGGGGCGGAAAGGGGAGCGCAGGGACAGAGAGGAGCCTGAATGGGGTTTTCATTGAGCAGAAGAAAATCGTGGAGGATATTTTTGTTTTGGTTTGGAGCTGTCGCATTGAGATCGCCAGTGTTTTGTAGGTGCCTCTTTACTGCTTTGCATTTTAAACAGTTTTAATGTATTTCCCGAGTAGAAAAATGCACAGTCCTGGAGGCGCTCAGGGGGCGGGGCGGGAGCGCAGCTGAGCCGAGCCGGGCGCGTTTCTCGGCGTTTCATCATAAGGCTTTTCATGGATCCCCCCCCTCCCCCCGTTTTTGGTCTCTGTCTCAGCGTCAGCTGTTGTGAACCCAACAGAACGATTTCCTTTCGCGTTACCTTAACTGAGCTGAAGGAAGACGCTGACTGGATTTTTTTGGACTTTAAACCTTTTTTCTTTTTCTTCTATTTTTTTCCTTTTTTTTTTCTTTTCTTTTTCCCCCCCCCCCTTTTTTTTTTTTTTTGTTCTTTTTTTTTTCTTTTTTAATGTCTGATGCAACGGAGCTCTCGGCAGAGGAATGGGGTTGTGGTTGACTGGCCGAGGGGGTGAGTGAGTGGGGGGTCCGGCCGCGGTAAGGGCAGCAGCGCGCACTCTCGGAGGTGAGAGCTGCAGGGCTGGTGTGTTTGCAGGAGGTTT
Source organism: Hirundo rustica (assembly GCF_015227805.2). NCBI lineage: Eukaryota > Metazoa > Chordata > Aves > Passeriformes > Hirundinidae > Hirundo > Hirundo rustica. The sequence continues at coordinate 104,996,183 of NC_053452.1, forward strand.
GGGTGCATTAAGTGGCAGAATGCGCGGAGTTGCTCTCCTTGCGACCTCGTTGTTGGAGGAAAAAAGGGGAGAAAAACTTCCCGTGACTTCTTGGCAAATCAGGAGGCTTTGTTGGTGGCGCCGGGGTGGTTTTAATGCATTTTTGTGCGTGAGGTTATTACATAAGGTTGATAATTTCTGTTGCTGCTGGATTTCCCCTCCTCCCCCCTCCCCCCTTGTGTTGTGTGCGGATTTCGCTGGCTCGCTTTGAGTGAATGAACTGGCGATTTGCGAAGTTGCAAAGAACCCCTCCGTCCGTTCCCCCCCCGCCTTTTTTTTTTTTTTTTTTTTTTGCATCCTTCTCCTCTCCCCTTTGCACTGCTCCGCAGATGACAAAAGGAGTAAACTTCCTCTACTTTTGCTGGCATATTAAGAAGCCTTTCTGGAGAGATTACGGTATCAAAGCCATGCATCTGTCTACAGTTGCTGTGCTGTTTTGAGCGGTTTGGGGAGAACAGGCGAGGGCTATGTGCGCAGGCTGTGCATCCCGGGTTTGTGTCCCCACGGAGCGGCGGGGCAGGCTCTGCACAGGGGAGCACTACCTGAGCGCGTTGATTTCAGTATCTTGAGTCGGGAAGAGAAAGGTGTGTGAGATGTTTTTTGTTGGGTTTTTTTGTATGTTTGTTTTGGTTTTTTTCCCTCAACTTAAGACTCCTTGTTTGATATTAATGATGGGATTATTAATTATTTTTCCTTCCCTTAAGAGGAAGGGACTCACGTTCGTATCTGTTTATTAGTATTTTAATTGTGTGTTTTTTGGTTTCTTTTTTTGTTGTTTTGTTTTGGTTTTTGGTTTTTTTTTGTTTTATTTTTGGGGTGTTTTTTTTTTTTTCTTTTTTTTTGTGGGGTTTTTTTTGTTTGTTTGTTTAGTTTCAGGTCGTGGGAGAACCTCTATTCTTCCCTTTGGTGGAAATACCCATAAAACCTGTGTTTGAAACTATTGCTCGACCGAGGGATCAGCAAAAAGAGACCCGTAATGCCAGGAATGGTCAGTAAAAACCCAGACCTCGAGTTTGACTCTTTGCAGCCTTGTTTCTACCCGGACGAAGATGACTTTTATTTGTGCGGGCCGGACTCCGCTCCCCCCGGCGAGGACATCTGGAAAAAGTTCGAGCTGCTGCCCACCCCTCCTCTGTCTCCCAGCCGGGCCGGGCTCCAGGAGCACCCTCCGGGAGGGGGCTCGGTGCCGTGGGGAGGGGCGGCTCTGTGGGGCTGCCGCCCCACCGACCCCGTGGACTGGGCATCGGAGCTGCTCCTGCTGCCCCCCGAGGCCGACCTGTGGGGCGGCGTGGACGGAGGGGACTTCTTCGAGACGGGCCCCGGCGTGACGAACAATCTCAACTCCATCATCATCCAGGACTGCATGTGGAGCGGCTTCTCCGCGCGCGAGAAGCTGGAGCGGGCGGTGAGCGAGAAGCTGCAGAGCAAGGCGCCCGCCGCGCCGCCGCCGGCCCCGGGGGCCACGGGCAGCCCCGCCAGCGCCCGCGCGGAGCTGGGCGGCGCCGTGCCCGAGTGCGTGGACCCGGCCGTGGTCTTCCCCTTCCCCGTCAACAAGCGGGAGGCGCCCGCGGCGGGCGGAGGGACTCCGCGGGGCGACCGCTCGCCGCGCCCCGCCGGGGACAGCCGGGCGAACAGCAGCAGCTCCTCGGGGGACGACACGCTCAGCGACTCGGGTAAGCGCTCCGGCCCCAGGGCCCGGGGGCGGGGACGGGGGTGGCGGCCGCGCCCCGGCAGTGCCCCGGAGCCCGGTGGGGCGCGGGGCGGCCGGCAGGCGGCAGCAGGCGCGGCCGCAGCGCGGGGCCCCGCGGGGGTGGCGGGCGCGGCCCGGGGGCAGCTCCCGCCCGCCCCTCGCCCTGCGCCGGCCGCGGCGGGGCCGGAGCCTTCGCCGAGCAGCAGCGCCGGCCCGGAGGGGCTGCGTGGTGCTGGGGACCCTCCGGGCCCTATTGATAGTCTCCTGCCCCCGGAGGGCTCAGGGGGCGGCAATGCGGCCGCCACCGCCACCCTGGCTACGGCGTTTATGGGGGTGACCGTGTGCGCGTCCCCTCAGGCGCGATGCGGGCAAGCTGGAGCTAAACGAGTGAACCCTTGGAGCAGCGCTTGTACTGAGAGAGCCCCAAATGCCCCAAACATCCTCTCTGCGTGCGCGCAGAAAAGTCCACTCGGGCTGAACGGTGATTTGGCGTGTGTGGATGAGCTGGTCCCTATGACCACCGCCACAAACTTGGTGATCCGTCCCGGCTTTCAGAGCCTGCTGTCCCTTTAATGTCTGGTTTGACAGCTTTGGGTGAGGAAGCACTTCCAACAGCTGTCTTCTTGGCAGTGCACCAAGCGCCGGCTTAAAGGTTCCCCGGCTGGAGCAGCTTCACCTTCTGCCTCAGAACAAACCCAGCGATTGTTTCGTTTTCCGGCTGCTTTTCTACCAAGCAGGGGCTGTGTTATGGCTCTGTGCTTGCCTTTTGTGCTGCAGCTCGAAGATTCCATTCAAGCTACGTACGTTCTGTCTAAAAATTCTTTTCTGCCTCTGTGACTGTGTGGGTGCTACTCCATTTTGAAAATCAGATGTGTTTAAAAAACCACATCTAATCAAACTTATTAAGCTTTCAGAAATCCCTGTTCTTTGCTGATTTCATGTGTATTACATACTTTTACAGATCGGTATCTGCCTGCAGATGGTGGGCGCACCCTGGTTTTTCTGTCAGTTATTTCATTACTGCTTTTTCTGGATGTATTTTGTCAACAAATAGTGATACTTGGTCAGGGTATTTTCAGGGAGAATAACATCTGTTTTATTTTCTTTCATTTATTACCAGAAGATGATGAAGATGAGGAGGAAGAGGATGAAGAAGAAGAAATAGATGTTGTTACAGTGGAGAAAAGACGTTCCTCTACCAACAAGTCTGTTACCACCCTTACTATTACAGTGCGTCCTAAAAATACCACTTTTTCATCAGTCAGGACACAGCAGAGTGGACTGATACTAAAGCGTTGTGCCCCAATTCACCAGCAGCATAATTATGCCGCGCCTTCTCCGTTCGTGGAGACTGAAGAGGCTCCACCACAGAAGAAGTTAAAAATTGAGGTGCCCCGTCCAGTAAAACCCACGATCCAACCAAAGCCTAAGAGTTCAAGTCCTCGAAACTCTGATTCGGAGGACAGTGAACGTCGACGCAACCATAATATCCTGGAGCGTCAACGACGTAATGATCTACGGTCAAGTTTCCTCACATTAAGGGACCATGTTCCAGAACTGGTTAAAAATGAGAAAGCTGCAAAAGTTGTGATCTTGAAAAAAGCCACTGAATATGTTCATTCTCTTCAGGCAGAGGAGCAGAAGTTACTGCTAGAAAAGGAAAAATTGCAAGCCAGACAAGAACAATTACTAAAAAAAATAGATTACAAGCGGACTTGCTAAACTTTTTTTTCGTTGTTTGTTGGGGTTTTTTTTGGTTTGGTTTTTTTTTTTTGGCTGATCTGGACAGTCATTGCCACTTTGCACATTTTTTGATTCTTTATAAAAAAATTGTGTTTTTTGACGTTAAGAATGTTGGTTTTAATTTCAGTCCAGTCCCTGAAGTAATCGACAGACCATTATCCGGGTACGGAGCAAATGGATGTTCTTGCAAGGAGTTTATTGGAAGACTACCAAACAACAATGAACTGCCTTTGTTTTTTCTTCTTAAGAACTGTAGATGGTGGGGATTTTTTTTTTTTTAAGTGTTGTGAGCATTTGGAGCTGCTGATGACATCTAGTTGAGTTTTAAAATGTTCATTCCTAAGTTTTATGGTGCTTATGTTCTAACAGATGTTACTTTAGGGGTTGGCATTTTGTACCCCTGTGGGAATTTCTGTAAATACCATCTACACACTTGCCTTTTGTACATGTCTTGGGTTATGAGAGGTGGCTTTTGCTGCCAGTATTAGACTGGAAGTTCATACCTAAGTACTGTAATACCTCAATGTTTGAGGAGCATGTTTTTGTATACAAATCTATTGTTAATCTCTGTTATGTACTGTACTAATTCTTACATTGCCTGTATACTTTAGTATGATGCTGATACATAACTAAATTTGATACTTATATTTTCGTATGAAAATGAGTTGTGAAAGTTTTGAGTAGATATTACTTTATCACTTTTTTGAACTAAGAAACTTTTGTAAAGAAATTTACTATATATGCCTTTTCCTAGCCTGTTTCTTCCAGTTAATGTATTTGTTAATGTTTGGTGCATAGAACTGGGTAACTGCAAAGTTCTGTGTTTAATTTCTTCCAATGATGTACATTTAGTGCTGCGTCTTATAGCACTTTGAAATACCTCATGTTTATGAAAATAAATAGCAATTACATGATGTGCCATTTACTATTTTTCTTTTAAATAAAGTCTTTAACTTTGCAATATTGATGAAATACAAAAAGCATGGTCGCATACCCTTGGCACTTCAACTCTCAGACTATAAGTGACACTTTACAAAGGTCAGCTGGGCAGGATATTTCCATTTCTGATTAAAAAATAATTGTAGGAAGAACTATGTTCCTGTTGTTTTATACTTGTGTTGTCAGGATCATCCCAGCGGACCAGATGTACCCCACTTAATGGAATGACTCCTGTGTCTTGCAAAGACTCCTGAAATATCCACTGTACCCAGAGAATTGTGAGGGATCAGAAACAAGACTAGCAAACTTCTGCCAAGGGAGTGGCCTCTGTGGCACGCAGGTGAAGTAGATGATGGAGGTAGACTTGCCAAAGCATAGGAAGTTAAATACTTGTAGTAAACAAACATCTTAACTTGGCTGCTGTTCTTTGCATTAGGAAAGCCTTAAAGCTATCCATCACTGAATTGGATAATTAATGTTCTTATTTGTAGCTGAAGGTCCTGTTCGTTACTACATTAGTTAGTAAAATTGAAAATAGCAGGGAAGATGCAGAACCATGAAGCATACCTCAGATGAACATGGAACTTGATCGTCTCAAGTGCTGGCATTTGGTGTGACAGGAACAAGACACTCAACTCTATGAAATTTGTTCGATCATTTTATTAAAGATCATGAGAGCAGAGAGTTGTTTTGTTTTCTAGTCTTTATAAGTATTTTTGAGATTGTCTTTCCTCACAGTGAATCTGAAAAAAAAAAAGATTAGAATTAATGACCAAATGGCCAGTAAGTACTATCAGGATCCACTTGCAAGGGACTCACCTGTCACATCTGCCCCTGCTTTAGCCACAAAGGAAGTAGCTTGTCTGGTGATGGAGGTAGAGAAATCCCGTATTTGCCATGAGGTAACAGGAAGAGCAGCGTGGGGGTAAAATAGCCCCCATGTAATGAATGCACCATATGTCTCCCTATAGATTGTCAATGCACTCATAACCTGTGTGCCATTGGGCTCCAGGCAGCTTCTGTATCATGACCATCATGAACTGTACATGGATGAGTGCAGCACATCCAGATCTTCAACAAGCATAAATCGGTGTAACACTGGATTCAGCTAGGCCTACACAAGCATTTGAAGAACTGGCCTGAATAGAGTTAAGATCTAAATTCAGACTTAAACACAGTTGTTCCTTACATAGAATCTTTGTTTTGATTCCTTTAACATGCTTTTTCCACTTTCCAACTAGATAAACAGTAGACAGAGACAATTGGTATGAACAATTACAGGGTACATTTAATTTTCCTAGCTAAAACAAATTTTAATCCCCCCTTTTTTAGCAATTTCTGTTGAACTTCTGTTGTACTGTTTTCAAACAAGGTATGCATCAAATGAGTATTCTTGAAGAAGGAAAGTCCCTTACCCTTCTTACTCTTCGCACTTGCAGAGAACTTTGGTCCAAATCCTCAACTCAGAGCAAACTCTGGGTCAAATCACGTTGCTCAGGGTCATGCAATCAAGGCTTCAGTATCTTAAAGGATTGAGATTCCACAGCCTCTTTGGACAACACATGCTTTTTGACTATCATGACTGATAGAAATTTTTGTACTATGTGGAATTTTCCTTGTTGCAATCTTTGTCCATTGCCTTCTGTCTTTTTGTGCTTTACCTCCTGGAAGAGTCTGGTTGCACCTTGTCTGTAACCTCCCCTTAGAGAGCTGAAGACAGCAACTACTTCTTTCTGAAGACAACCCAATTCTGTCTTGTCTTGTGGTAACCAAGCATTTTTTGACTTTAAGAAAAGCGTCAAATACTCAGTTTTGTTTGGATATTCAACACAAATCCCATCTGAAAGCCTTTATTTCTCACTATATAATGTAGGAGTTTTAGTCTGATTCTTTAGAATTCAGTGATAAACATCCAACTAAGTAAACACCTCCATCTCTATTCTGTCCATGGAGACAGAATCTGGTGCCATAATCTCCCATACACTGTAGCATTTGCTTGCTCCTCTGTGCTGTACTAGCAGTACTTTGGCATTGTCCTTTTTTTCCCCCCTTTCTTTTCTTTCTTTTCTTTTTTTCATGAAGTTGATAGGTTTGTTTTCATATCGTTGCTGTAGGGAGTAAGTTGTCAAGGTCAAATATTTCTGGTTAAAGTCTCAGTTGTAGAAAGTTAATAAAGTTACAATTGTTAAATAGAAGATTTCTTTTGAAGTTACATGATAAAAAAAAAGTTGAAGAAAAGACAGCTTTTGAAAAGAAGTAAGCAATTAATTGTGTAATATTTTCTGAAGAATCAGTATAGTAGCCAGAAGGCTACATAGAGGAGAACATAGAATCATAGCCACAGCCATAACAAAAGATCCTTTTGCAAATGTATCTAGAGTGGGGAGTCCATAAGGACTCAATCAAATAATGAATTGAGACACTATTGCCTGGGGGGGGGGGGTGTTGGGGGGGGGTGTTGGTGTTTGTTTGTTTTGTTTTGTTTTAATACATACCTACATTTGCATAACAAATGCAAACATCTGTCTGGAGAATCATATGTGGCAAGTACTTAATAGCTGCTCATTACAAAGCAGATATTGGTGATTCCTGAAGGGAAAACTGAATTAAGTTGATCTCAGTCAACTTAACTCTGCTACAAAAATTCCCAAGTTCTTTTTCATACATGACAGAATTTGCTGATGGTGGTTTTCCTCAAAATCACATATCCCAGAGGATGTTCTCCTTCCCACCTTCTGTTTATGTTCTTAAAAATACCACTAAGAACACAAGGGACTTGTAACACCAAAATGAAATGATTCCTCCATAAATTAGTATAAGTGAAAGACCAGTGGGAGACCTTAAAAAGGTGAAACGTGTTAATGGAGTCATTACCACTCGGTCACCTGTTGCCATGAGTGCTAAGGAAAGTGCATTTCTCAAACCCCAAGCTGCTGTTGTAGCAACTTATCACCAGGTCTTGGCAGGACTCCTTGAGAGGTCATGAAATACATAATTTACTGTTTGTTCCTGGGAAGTACACTGATAAACCAAGCTAGAATAAAATTACTTCAAATGGGTGACATTATTAAGCTTGAATTTCCTGGCTTCTGGCAGATTTAAATCAGATGACATTTTATTTAAAATATTAATTTTGAGATAATTAATGAATTTTTAAAGTACAATTGCCAAATGCTACATGATTCTACATCTGGGTTTCTTTCTGTTGTATCCATTTCTGGTTTCTCTTTTCCCTTCCCTGTCTCTTCTCAGGAACACAGCCATCAAACGTAAAGGGATTTGAGGTGTCACAGCAATGCTTTTAAATTAATTAGGGATTTCAATAGAAACAGGAGATACACAACACTTCCGGAAACCTCAGAGGAAAGCAATGGTGCAAAACGTGGAACAGAAGCCGATTGTAGAGCCAACATGGTGGGTTTTGCCTCAGCACTTCTGGCTGCTCCTGAAGCACTGACAAGCCTGAATTCAGAGCCTTTGGTCTGTGCCAAGACAAGCTTTCATTTCTGCTGGACTATCTGTCCAATTTTCTGCCCTACAGTAGTTTTTTTGCTGCCTATCTGTTTGTACTGACCCCACAATGAAGCCTGGCCACCGTAAACCAGATGTTTTGCCGCTGGGTTGCATGACATGATGATTTCCTGCTACCTGCAGATCTGTGATTCTTAGCCACTTTTGTGCCCTTACTGGCCAGTTCCTTCTCTCGATAAGATTATTGATATTTTTGCACAACAGTCAACTCGGAGAAGATTAAATGAATTCTTGATCTCTGAACTGTGGAGGTTCCTTGTATGTGTGCTGGATGTATAGACTAACATACGTGCTGTGTGCACACAAGGGATTCCGTAAGTGTTGATCCATAAGTCCTGCCAAATAAAGCCTAGTGTACATTTTAACTGAGTAAGTTAGAAGGCTGTCCACTTGGCCCTTTGAAGAAAAAGAAAATGAAGACATTTTGTTTCCTGTATTTATGATCACAATATGACACACCTAAGTAATGCAAATTTTTTTTTAAAAAAAAAGTATCTACAGTGTAATCATAAATAATGGCAAGTATTTTTTAACTCCATGGTGAATTGGATGGGTGTGTAGACTTATCAGATGTAAAATTCATCAAACTTATAACTGAATTATGACCTATTTGTTACTGATCTCTGAATTGTTGCATTTCGTATGCAAAATCATTGTTAGGTTCCATATATGTTATTACGGCTGCTCTATTTGTGAGTTGTATCATTTGCCATCATAGCGTTTCCATTTGACATATTTAGATAAGTGGAGGCATTTTCATTTTATGGTAAAATAAGATTATTTAATTTTTCTTATTCTGTGCTCCCTATTTCCCAATGTCATTTGTCTGCTTTAAGTGTTTACCGCTTTGTGTCTTCTATACTGCATGCATTTAGGGAGAGGAACTGTCTTCTATGTTATTTGTTTGAAGCTGAGTTAGATTGTCTCTGTGAGTGGCTGCATCAATCATAAAACTATAACAAAAGTCCTGTTGTCTAACTGCTATGTATAGCTTAGTTTTATATTAGGGGCAGGATGAGTCATGCTGTCTACATCTGTCTAGTTTCACCTTCTAATCTACAAGCTTTACAAGCATTACAGAGTTTAAGCACCTAGCTGCTTAGCTTCCTAATTCTCCTTATGTAGTCAGCAGAGAGATGCAGGCTCTTCCCAGAGCCCAGTCCAGAGCATTTGCATTGGGCTTTACCTGGAACGGGCCCAAGCAGTGCTCTGCACCTTGAGGAAAGAGTGATTACAGCATGCAAGGGGTGATTACGGGACTGTGTTAAGGGCTGCTTTATTGCTGCTGGGTACCCAAGTTACTTGATCTCTAGCTTGACCTTACTTACCATATGAAATTTAAAGCAATGATTTGGAGAAAACTGCAGGCTAATAGATACTTTACTTAAAATAAAACAGTGCCTGAATGTAGAATATATGGTTAATTTAATCGGCATGGTTGTTTTACTTGCAATTATATAAAATATTTCAATGTCACTTATCTCTATTTTGCTTCCTAACACCATCAAAAATAAATACATAGTGTTTTAGCGTTCAATGATTTCACTTCCTCACAGAACAAATCACTATGATTAGAATATTATTTGGATGGATATTTTTAGATTTTTCTTCTGCAATACATGACAATTACATTTAGGCAAAATCTTGCTTCTTCAGTATGATATAAACTTAATAAAAAGTGCATTGTAATTAATATTGTAATCAGTTTAATTCCAACATCTAATTAATATTGCAATTCATGGTGTAGGAGAATAAGGAGCTATCTAATATCATACACAGGGTTCAATGTTGGCTAATACCTAGTAATCCTCAGATTTCTAAAACCACTTGGAAAATATTTTCTTCTAAATTTCTATTATCAATGTTAAAATATTCCTGAAATATTGTTATGAATTTGCTTTACAGTATAGAAATTATTTGTCTTATAAAATTGTCATTACATTTGGCACGCTATTCTTTTTGAAGAAATTTGGCACTTTATTTCTTTTGAAGCAAATGTTCAGAAAGGAACAATGTCACTGACAGGAAATTGCACTGTTTCAGTGCTCAGTCACCCTCAGAATTTGGTCCTATAGAGCTAGAAGATAATATTTAGATTACTAAATCATGTGCTGAAATGATAGGGGTGACATGTAACAACCTCTCCCTGGAAGTGATTTTTTATTTTTAAAGAGATAGTTCAAGCTCATGCTTGATATTTCTCCTCTACAAGAAATATGGAGCATGTTGGGTTGATCCCCTTAGAATTGCATATACTCTTAATTAAGAGTTAGATAATTCTTAGTTAAAGAAAATTTAACAGGAAAGCAACTGCACTCAGTTTTATCTAAAAACCTAGTAATCAAAAATGTACTGTAAAATGTGGTTCTGAGGGCTTCTTATTTCTCATTTTCTCCTATAATCATTAGTTTTGGACATGGTTCCAAGGCAACACTCGTGAGTCAGATCCTCAATAATTATGATTACAAACATGTCTCTAAAAACTCTGCTTCAGGCCAAACAAGCCTGGGTAAACCACAGTCCCAATGTATTATTTCTCAAGTGGACAAGATAATATTGATTGTGAAGTGTGTTGTGAAGCCATATCTTTATGAACACTTCCTTCAAACATGTGCTGGTAATGAAGCTATGTAATGATTTCCATCATTTCAATAATTTTTATTATCTTCAGCCTTTAAACATCCTTATGCTGATCTGATTCATTACTTGTCTTTGCTTTTGCTTTATTTAGCTAAGTAGCCCTACAGGAGGCAAGGGGGATTCATCTGACCAAATATAAACTCCTTTCAGTCAATAAAGAAAACAGGTCTTTTTAATGTGCAAATAGTTTTATTGTTAAATGGCTATTTAAAATTACACAAATTAACTTCACCCTGGAAGTGCTCATTTTTTGTGTGGATTATGGAGAAGCCTTCATAGACCAGATACAGGAAGTAATGTTGCAGGTGTCTAATGTGGTGTTTGGGTTAAAATACCTAAATCTGGATGTCTGTAGATATCTAACTGAAAGCTTGATATCTAGGTGCTGTCATGGTCAGTGAAGTCTGGATAAGGATTCGGTGTGGATGTCTGTTTTAGGGTGAATTGGATCGGTTCTTGAGGTTCAGTTCTCTGTACTGATCAGCTCTCCAGTGGCTATAAAAGGCACTGCAGGTATGGAGTGAACATATAAACGCCCATGCCTTAACACGTAATTTCAGTGCCTTAAACTACAAGTTGAGTCCAAATATTCCTGTCTTTCTTTCCTTTCACTTACACATTTTAAAGGTTTTTCTTGAACTAGTCAACTAATCTTAAACCCAGTTTTGTCTGGTTTATCTTTTCTGCAACACAGAAGATCCTTTTTGCTTTGGTTGTCTATTATAATATCTCCATACCTTTAACATCTTTGGATTTCTTTCATCCTCTCACAAGCCCTGTTTCTCACCAATAAATAGCAATATTCATCATTGCCAGAAAACTGCTTGCATTACTGATAAAATTCTCTAAAACATCTCTCACGTTACCATATTGCATTGTGGGCAGGACCTTATTTTCTCCTTCTCACACCTACACAAATCTCATTTACAGGGCATGTTGATACACTTCAGATGGCAATATACTGACAACATTTTAAATTAAATTAAATGATAGCACATATAATTTTTATAATTAAAAAAAAACCAACAAAACAAACATGACAGGAGAAACCCAGAAAGTAGATGAACATTTAAAAAAATCACTAGTAACTTTTGCATCTACATTTTTTATTGGATCTCTGATAGTTTGAACTATTTAAGCATTTCCCTTTTCTTGTTTCTACAACCTTTTGTAGTTTTCCAGTAGTTTTTATATTTCTTTGCTCCTTTAAAAAAGTAATTTCTTTTCACAGCTTCTGTGGTCTTCAATGCCTATTCCATGTCACCCTATGCCTATTCCTCCTTTCATTCAAACATTTAAATGAGTCATTTTCATGCTTTACAGTCTTACCTCTCCTACTCGTCCCAATTATGTCTCAATGTAATTTTGTCATCTAACTCTAAAATACAGATTCCCATTCTGTGAACACTTGCTGGATGGCTATAAGTCTGTTGACTTCAGTAGTTTATAAAGTAAGAAGTCCAGACCTTCCAAGACTTTTAAATAAAAATTGTAGGTAGGCCAAGTTAAATTGTGCTGTATTTGACATTCTTTCCCACTCACTGTTAACCTAGGAGCAGTTAAGTTACCATGAAATTTTTGATACAGAAAAACATACATTTATTTTCTGCTTCTGGTGTTGACAATATGCAAAAAGCTGGAAGCTTCTGTTATGAGAGCATGAATGAAAATAAATTTCTATTTGAAGTAGTCAAAAGTAAGGCATTTGGCCTTCTATCCTACTGGAAATGTTTAAAATTCACATTTAAAAACCCCTTGTAAATGGATTTTTTTCAATGTTAAGAAAAAATGTTAGTAAAAGAAAACAAATATTGGATGGCTGGTTTTTCTTATCAGAACCCCTTAATTTTGAAATTTCAGAAATCAGTCTAGAAGCAAATTGTCAGAGTAAATAAATACTTTCTATACTGATCTGTGCCACTGTACAGCTGTGTAAGAATGCCTTTGGTCTATAGCGTGGGCATTATCACTTCCGCTCCCAGACAGGAGATTCAAGCTCACTTCACAAGAAAAGTCCTTTCATTTTCTTTCATTGGCTGGGGAATAATGACCCAAGGGATTTTATTTGTGCATTTGTTCTGGTTGCCCAGAAAACCTAGTGCTTTAAAGCAGCACCTTGGGAGTCAATGGCATTAGGACAGATTGTGTCAGCTGAGGAGCTGGGGTTGAAATAAATTGAGAAACTTGTTTACAACTGTGCCATTGTATATCTGTAAAAGCATTAGAAGTTCTTCAGTGTTTTATTGTGACTGCATGTAGATATGATTTTTAATGCTTTAAACCTCCTTAGTCAAGATCATGGTTTGAAAAATTGTTATTAAACATCTTTGCCCAATGTATTTTTATATTTGATATACCAAAAGTGTCACCTACCTTTCAGCAAATATGCACTGTGATTAAAGGCTATAATCTCTCAAGAGAGGTTTATAATAATTTTAATTACCCTGGACTTAATAAAAAGACTTAAGGGATTTATTAAAAGGGCATTAAGAGATTGCCAAAGGGTTAAATATATATATTTTTATAAGAAAAATTGTAAAGCTTATGTGACTTTGAGGTGGGAAGGTGGGAAGACTTAGTGGGAAAAGAGGAGGAGGTGAGCAAAAGTCAAGATGAGGATTAGTGTCAATTAAACTTCCCTTTGAACCTCCAAACTTGCATATGCAGAACCTGACACAGCTGAAAATGCTTGTAATTTCCTGGGCCACACAGACCAGAGAGGTTGCTGTAGAGCTCACTGACCCACAGGAAACTGCAAGGGAGCAAAAGCTCCTTCAACCAATTTCTTCCAGCTCAGACATTTTAGCTCTAGTCCAGGGGAGAAGATTTGAGTGAATAAGGGAATTTTGAGAGACCGTACATTCATTTCTCAGGCCTCAAATATTTTGTTTGGTTTTGATCTACCTTAGATCAAAACTAAACAAATTCTCTGCCCTAATCCTTGTCCTCTGCTCTTAAGTTTCAGGTTAGCATAGAATTCGGTGTTTTTCTAGTCTTCTAGGGTATAATAAATGTAATAAGAGATGAAAAGATGAAAGTGAACCAACAATCTCCAGACAAGAAGTTCTATAGCTCTTTCAAACAAGGCAAAATCCAACATGCAAACACCTAGAACATTGCCTCACTTCACCCTTATACTGAATTAAACCTCAAGCCTTATCCAGAGAGATAAGGTGGTGATCTAAATGTAGAAACCTGAACATAAACCAGCACAAGTTCTCTTGAAGGTTTTGTTGGCCGGAAATAAAATGAGTTGCTTAGATTTTCCAGTTGGGGTTAGCACACATTTCTAATGTGTTTTCCACTTCCTAACACTACAGTCTTTCAGTGCTGGGATAAATCTTTTCTCCTGGTTGTGGGCATTCCTGTAAGCCTCAGGGATAGACATTCTGCACAAGGAAGAACAGAGGAGTGCCTTGGGGCTTATAAAGCCTGTTTTCCTCTGTATGGTATTCTGGATAGGAACAGCCTTCTTGAACAATTTCATCAACTATGTGTACAATCCACATCTAGTAACCCTTTTCTCTACTCTGTCGCCAGAGACTACACCTCCCATGTACAGAGAAACCTGGTGTTGGTGTCAGCATTCAGAAATGAAGATTAAAACACTAGAATGCAAGGGAAGTAAATCCATGCTCACCTTTATCAATGAAAGTACCACTAAAGCTTCAGATAAATGTAGCAATGTAACATTATTAAAAAAAAAAAAAAAAAAAAAAAAAGCCACAATCTGTTCATCTATACCTGTGCATATCTCTGCTTTCTTTCTTCCTACCTCTTTATTTGTGAGTGAAAGCTACAGAAATTTGGCCAGAGGCATTCAGCTCCTCCTATATTCTGTAAAATGCATGGGGATGTTAAGTCTACACTAAACAAATTATAAGTTTGAGAAAGACATTTTCTCTAGCATGAAGGCATGAGGAGAACTGAAAAAATATGTATGTTTAGCTCATGCTCTTTTCATTGATGAAAGCATAATTGTTTCCTCACTTTTTTGAGATGTGCTAAAAATGCAAAGCAATAGCCATTTCAAAATTATTTTTGGCAAGCAGTGACTTGAGATGGCAAGAAAAATGGAATTGCAGAAAAACTTGTATATTTTAGATAACTGGTATGCTTAACTAGTTCTTGTAGCAGATATTATATAAAATGGAATTTTGAGAAATTTGAGCAGGTCCATGCAACCACACTAGCTTTGTTCTGAATTCCATGAGGTTGTAATTCAAATAAACACTACCAAGCAAAACATATGTATTATTCTGTTAATGAAAGTAACCTAGAGGGGTTTAATGCTTCTGTGGAAAGAAATTGATTCTCTGCAGACTAATTCAAGACGTTTCTGCTCTTGGCAGAAACAAACATGCAAACAAATAAATTCCTAGGCATCTAACCTGCAAAACAAAGCAGTTTGTTTGCTTGCTTGTTTTTTATGCTGGGAACGTCTCATAAATTGTAAAGCCAGGTTTTGATTTTTCTTTTCCTTTGGCTAAGATTTAAGAGCCTTTACAGTGGAAATATAACATATGAATTGTAAGCGTTCTGAGGAAGGAACTGTGTTTCCCTTTATTGTGACAGCAGTCAGCTCTACTTAGTTTCCATGTCTCTGCAAAGGTCCTTCAGGTCTATCTAATTGCAAAAACACATTAAAACTTCAGTGATGTCTATACACGGGCAGCTTAAAGCAGTGGGGGCCTTATGCACTGTTTGCATTTCATATTGGCTATCTCCAGTCCCCTTGTCTTGGCTGCTGACTGAAGACAGGGCTGTGGCACAGCCAGTGCCCATCTAACTGTTGGCTGTGCGGTTCCACCCTCCCTGGCAGTCAGGAGTCAGACTGGTTTAAATTGCTGTGCACCCACAGCTTAAATTATCCTACCTGGGTTAGATAACTCAAGCTGAGAACACACCTTCCTTTGTGGTGTGTTTCATGTTGGTTTTATGTTTCCCACTAAAACAGAGATTGGTATGGAAAGTGAATGCACTCAGAGGAACACTACCAAGTTCCACCAGAGATTTAGCCTTTGGCTACAACAGGCACAGCCCTAAGTCCTGAGAAAATTCCATATACTCCCTGTGACTCATTTCTGCATACCTTGCCCAGGCAAAGCTTCCACTTAATAGGATATTTTTAAAAAGGGCCAGACTAGCAGTTACACAGGATATAGCTGTCAGATTGTCAGATCAAGTAAAGTCAGTTGGCTTTAGGGGTGAGTCAGGGGGTACTACGCAGTGTTTCATAGCATAAGCAGTGGAAAATGTCCCTTTTAACAGCATTAGGTTTAAAAAAAAGGTGTGTAGAAATGCATGGGCCTTATTTTTAAGGTTTTTCACCATTCTTGTCCTGTTTTGTATAAAGCACTTAAGCCCATGCTGTATGTTAAATACCTAAGCAGTACTATGAACTTAAATTTCATTTCATTACATTTAAGCACACGCTTAAATGATTTGCTGGACGAAGTCCAGAATGCTTGCTGAATCAAACTGAAATACAGTGATGTCTGTTCTTCCTCCTTAAACAAAAAAGCACTAAGTGAAATATAATAAAATAACATTTCCAGAGAAATCCTGTGCCACAGAAATAACTGTTGCATTGTTGTGTCAGTAATTTGCCTAATGCTTAGTATCTGCACTGTTCATACAAGTGTAATGCAGCAGCTATTAGGTAAACATTACAATTTTATCCTCATGTTATACTGGGCATATTTCTGTAGAGGAAGAAAGTAAAATGTAAAAGGAAAGGAAAAAATAAGAAAACAAAAGCTGGAAATGTCATTCCAAATTGCTTGAGTCAAAATAATGAATGATATTGCAGTCTTTACAGAAACAGTGGAATCTTGAAAAAACTCTGGATTCACTTCTTTCAGTTCACGATGTGCAACCCAGGACATGCAATGCAAGACTCAGCTCACACAGTTGCTTCATCCAGGCTAGTGAATTAATGTCTATTTCTAGCATAAACTGAAAAGTGACAATAATGCTTGTGATTAGCCACTACAATGGAAATGTATTGATTTTTCCAAACATGCTGAAAAAAATCACGTTTTCTATTCTGTACATTCCTCTTCCTATTAAGTACAACCTAGTCAGTACACTTGGAGTTTTTGTCCTTTGTTCCTAGGAGCAGTACATGTAAAGTACTGATAAAATAAACCAAGGTAAGAGAGTAGAAAGAATGTAGAAGAAGGAATAGCAATTGGTCAATAACAAAAATAATATCAAGTACCTGTGAAGCAACCAGTGAAACAGCAAGAATACTTTCTACTTTACTGGATTGTGAATAACGACCTAAGTTGCAGTGAGATGTTTCTTTGGGGAAGGCATTTTTATTTTCTGTCTCTACCTAAATGGACAATGCAGTGCAGAGTTTACCAAAATTTTTATGTGTACTTGATCCCACCCAAGCAGAGCAACACTTTTAGGGCCTTTCACATTAGGCTCTAATAAATCTGTGATGTTCCACTGTCTGCATGGGAGTCGTAAGTATTTTTCCATTGATAAACTTCCTTGGTATTTTGGACTGCCAAATGCTCCATATGTTCTTCTCCCTGCTGCTCTGAGGTGGACAGAGTAAGGTAGAAGGACCAAGTGATTTGTGCAGAGCTATTGAAGAATAAGATATCATGGCTTCAAAGTAGAAGCTTTTTCTTCCCAATCCTGTGCCCAAATTTTCCCTCCTCCTATGTTGTTTTCCTACCCAATTTTCTTTCAAAGAAACAAAACAGCTTTAAAAACCTTCCTCAGACTATGACCCATCCTGAATTTTCTGCACTACACTTTTCCAGTAGTCTCTTGAGTTGCTCAGCAGAGATGTGAAGCCCAAATGTAATTCCATGGACTCAGCCTGGGATACAATAGTCCTCTTATCTAGGCACCGAGAGCATGATTGGGCCTTGTCAGAATACTCTGGTTTATACATTTTCAGAATTGCAAAATTTTTTTGCTTGCTTTGAAATTCTTAATCCTATTTCTTTTTCCTTTCCCTTGGTATTGTTACTGTACTATAAATAATTAGACCTGCAGAAATTAAGAATGCAATTAGACAGGGAAAGACCAACTGAGCCTGTCCCAGTTCCCACCAAAGGCCTATTGATTTAGGCTTTGGATCTGTCAGATTATGTATACATAGCTAGCAAGAGAAAGAGGCCCAGGGCACTGGTGGTGACAGTGGCCTGTGATTGTCCCCCCAGTTACATGGCCAGCATGTATCCCAGCAGGGCTTTGATGGGACAGTGGTCTGGGACAGCTGGGGGTTAGCATGGGATGGAGAGCACTCCCAGTAAGGAGGCTGGATGTGGACACCCTGTGCTGCAAGGTAAGGGGATGTAGCTGCATCAGTGCAAATAGCTGAGCATAGCCTCATGTGAAACACCATGCCAGGCTAGTTTTGGACTTACATCCAGAGACAGCCCACTGAAATTACTGTAATAAATATTACCAATAATTTTTCATGCCCTAATGGAAAAAGGGTCTTTTAACTTCAGTTTTTAAGATACTTTTACAGCAACCAGACCCACCCAAATTTAGAAGTCTTCTAACAGAGCTTTTGTTTTCATAACAAGTAACTTAATTAATTGCAGCCCATACTCATACATGGTGCCAAGAAGAGTTTTTCCAAGGTCAAAGGATGTTTTCTGCGGTCCTGGCATTTGGACATTTACTAGTGCCAGCTGACATACAGAGCCAGGTATGAAATCCAGCCTCCAGTTTTGCCTTTCAGCTCTGTCCCTTGTCCCTACACTTCTCTGGAACTGTCTTTCTCGTTCCTTTTGATTCTATGCAAAGAGAATGCAGTCAGAGAAAGCTGTAACAGCTTATCTGCTTCCTTTCTTTTCTGTTAGAATTAGGTCTGGGATGCAAAATGCACATATAGGCAATGAATTACTTGCTCAATTGAAAGATCACGTGTGGTGACATGGTATGTGTATGGCATGTCTTATTTAGAACCACTTTCCGCACACAGTGAATTTTCTTCCGTTTAGAACATTCCAAAGAGCTTCACTACATTTTATAAATCATGATCATAATAAATATTCATTGCACATATATTGTACCAAACACAAGGGCTATAGTTCTCATTTGGATCTCCATAGGACCGCATATAACATATTACCAATATGACATACCTGGCATTTGGAGGTATCTTTCTTAATTACTTCCCCTCCCATGCCTTAGATGGTATGCTCATGTCATTTTGCTTACATACATGCACACACCCCTGCAGAACAGGAGTAGACCATTCTGTATGGTCCTTTATCATCAGACAAGGACATTTGTACTTTATGACACAGTTTCTTTAGACACACTTGGTAAGTCAATATAATTATACAAGGGCACAGATTTCTGCTGGGGAACCAATTCCCAAGAGGTTTTGAGGAAAGCATGAATGTTTGTTGGTTGTGTAATAAGAACCAATTGCTCCTAAAAGTTGTGAGATATTCAACAGAGACCTTGTACAAGATGAGACATTGGTCCCAAAGGCACAATTTGGCATGGAGAAAGGGCTGTATTGTAAGAATCTGTGTTATCTGAAGATTTGGTAGCTGATAGGGGGCAGAAGACATGACTGTATTCCAAGGAAGCACTGCTTTTCCCTATAAAGTTTCCCCAAGGTCCAGGCTTGCTGTCTGAATGGCAAGTGGAGCTTGTCACCAGGGTGAAATGACATAGGAAAATATTTCGGCTTGGTGGGAAAATGCTTCAGTAAATTAATGTTCGACTTAATAGGAGAGGATGGGGTTTTTTATTTGTGTATAGAGATTGCTGCTGTATTTTTTCAAGTTTATGACTGTGTCCACTCCTCTTATAAAGATTTTCTTGTTTGTGCACAGCTGTAGAAGTCTTACAAGGGGAAGAAATTCTTCCAGCTGAACACGTGAGAGAGGCTGCCTTTGCTTTCCCCAGGCAAGCAACCCCAAGACAGCTCAGTTACCTGTCAAGGGGGTTTTGAGGCGTGTTGTATCCATGCCTTTCTTTTTTTGGCAGCCTGTGGGGAGAATGGTTACATCTGAGAGCAGAAACAAGCTGTAGGGTGGACATTGCGGTATAAAACTGAGAGGACTGCCCTCAGATAGAGCCAAAACCCCCTCCATCTCCCAGACTGATGAGGTACAAACTGAAGTCTAATCTCTGACACACAGACCCAGGGAAGTGTTGGAAGCACCATCTCTGGAAGTGTTCAAAAGAAGTGTGGCACCTGGGGTTTAGTGGTGAACACGGTGACACTGGGTCAACAGCTGGATTTGATGCTCTCAGAGGTCTTCTCCAACCATAATGATTCTATGGTTCTGTGGTGACGGAGTTCTACAACTGCGGCAGGAGAGACTCAACAAATGCCCATTTAAATCCAGTTCCCGTTTTTTTTTAACGCAAGCTTTTACTGTCAAACTTGCCCCTCTGCATGGGGAGGCAGGACCAAAATGGAGCCCGGACAGCGGGAATGGCGAGAGGGGGGACGGTGCCTGGACGGGTGTTGTGGGATATAACACGCTTTTCTGTGCCTTCTTGTGTATGTTAGGGTGTCCCCTTTTTGCGGGGGGAGGTGAGGGGGCGGGCAGGGAGCACGGTAGAGCCCCTCGCTGCAGGCCGGCCGCCGGCTGCGCTTGCAGCCCATTGTGTCGCCGTTGCCGCGGCGACGGGAGCAGCTGCCGGCGGCCTTGGCCGCGGCCCCGGGCAGGCCCGTGGCACGGCCGCGGCCGAGGGCCGTGTTTGCCAACACCAGGCACACGGCCCGGCCCGAGCCCGCCCGGGGCCGGCCGCCGCATCCAGGGACGCTCCCCGCGGGAAACCACCCGTACACGGGTGCCGTGGACACGCCGAGGCACTCTTCCCTTCATCGCTCCTGGCACCCGGGGCTCCTCCGCACGGGTCCCGCTGGCAGCCGGAGCGGTGCGGCTGGAGCGTCCCGCCGCCCCGGCAGCGCTAAACGCGCGCTCTCCCGGGCGGTTTGTTTCTCTCGCAGATTTACGGCAGGAGATTTGCTGCTGGGGCTGACCTTTCTTCCTCCGTCCGGGGTAATGAATGTTGCTATTTAAACGCTTCCACAGCCCCTGTGCTTCAGGTTTTCAAAGAGTAGCAGAGCACTCAGGGGAAGCTCTTTGTTGCCTGGCTGTGAAACCTGAATGTGGGCTCTCCTCTTGGAAGCTTGAAAGGCAGAAAATAACAGCTGGCAATAGATTTACAGAGTGTAGCTTTGCCTAAATCATGTCACAGAGATAGAAAATATGGAAAATATGGCAATCAGTATAGTGCCACGGAGCAAAATGCAGGCCAGCATCCATTCAGCAAGAGCAAGGAGTGGGCAAAAGTTTCCTGATAGACAGCATGTAATCACTTCAATTATAATACTCTAAATACAGGAATATTAGCAAAAATGCCTTGGAATCTTTAACTATACATGGCCGCTTTAAGATCTCTCTCTCGCTCGCTCGCTCTCTCTCTCTCTCTGTATGTATGTATGTGTGTGTGTGTGTACCTTCACAATTTGAATGACCAGCTTCAGGAATAGAAGGCCTTCTAGTTTAAAATGGATATATTAACACCTAATTAGGAGTACCACATCATGGAACTAGTCCATAGAAAGATTACTTTTTCAGAAATAGTATGTTGTAAATGGGTCACAAAATATAAAATAAGGAATTATACAGTTAAATACATATCCTATTGAATTTCAGTCTTCACTAATATGGCTCATGAAAAATTCATATTCATATTATTAATCCCATTTCTCTATTCCTAAACTGAAAGTATAATAACTTTTTTGTAACTAATCAGTTGTACCAAGAAACATTCCAAGAAAGAATCAAAAGGTTGCACTAATATTTTAAAAAAGTTTTTAAGATTTCAAGTAAAACGTTACTCAACATTTCTGAAACATGACAAGAATAATAATAGGAAATAGAAAACTGAAAACCTAGGTTAATTTCCACTCTATTTTTTGTATCCCCATTCCTCTCTCTTATTGCAGGGAAAAGTATATTGGTTTAGTTATGGAATTGAATTCAAATGAACGTAGGGTCACTTGTTTATCACCTTAGTCTGGTGGTATACCCAGTACTATTCAGAGGCCAGATGGCCCATTAGACAAGATGATACACACTATTTCTAATACAATTAGTCAATTAATATTTGCTTGACTACAACAAACTCACTGTACAGAAATACCTCAACATGCTCCAAGTGCAGGAAGATTTGGATGTCACTATGAAGGTTGTATTATCCCACTAAAAATCCAAATCCAGTCTTTATTTTGCAATGAAGTAGAATAAAGCAATGTGTACATTTTGCAGATAAACACCTACAAGATAAATTACATCGGTTTTAGTAGAACATTGATTTTCTCTGATTTCTCCTAAATCACACAGTAGTCATAAAATCACTGAGTTATTTAGGTCAAAAAGAACATTTAAGATCAATGAGACCCACCATTAACCCAGCGCTGCCAAGTCCATCACCAGACCATGTCCCCAAGTGCCATATCGACCCCATATTTTAAATACCTCCAGGGATGGTGACTCAACCACTTCCCTGGGCTGCCTGTTCCAATTCTTGACAAGACTTTCTTTCCTTGAAGACATTTTCCCTAAACTTCCCCTGGCACATCTTGAGACTCTTTACTCTTGTACTATTTCTTGTTACCTGGAAGGAGCAATTGACCCTCACCTCCTTTCAGGTGGTTGTAGAGAGTGATAGGGTATTCCCCGAGCCTCCTTTTCTCCAGGCCAAGGACCCTCAACTCCTTTAGCTGCTCCTCATAAGAATTATGCTCCAGACCCTTCACTAGCTCCATTGCCCTTCTCTGGACTTGCTCCAGCTCCTCAATGTTTCTTTTCATGAAGGGCCTAAAATTGAACACAGAGTTTGAGGCTCAGCCTCACCAATGGTGAGTACAGACGGGTTGTCCCTTTCCTAATCCTGCTGGCCACAGTATTTCTAATACAAATAGTTGATTAAAATGTGCTTAACTACAACAAACTCGCACTGTAGAGAAATATACCAGCAGGCTCCTGGTGAGCCAGTGCCAACAACACCAGTGCACAGAGCAGCACAGTGCTGGATAAGGGTAGATCTAAACAGCAGGAAGTCTTTAAGGTGGATCTCTAGCATTTCTAGAGCTCCAGTGTACGCTTAGGCACTCAAAAGACAAAAACTGAAGCAAAATAAAAGCAAAAGAAAACAACTACTTTCTGCCCAAAAATTTCAATTATTTTAACAACAGGATGGTTGGTGGATATGTTATCTGTTGGTGGAGATGTTATCTGTTTAGTATCTCAAGAAATCTCTGCAATACTTCTAAGTGGCGCAGAAGAAAATAGACACTTTTAAGGAAATGAGGCCTTGGTCTGAAATTTTCTTGTTTTGCTTGCTTTTTGTTCTTTTGTTTAATAAACTTTGATCCCAGAAGAAGCTGAAAAAAATTGTAATGGACATATATGTTAAAGGAGCAGCCTGGAAGCTCTCAGTATAATGTGCATGCCAGGAATATTGTCAGGCACCCATTGACAGGGGCTTTGATTCAGGGCATTTACAACCGAAATAACAGAAGACCTATGTCATTTAACAGCTTAAAAGGATTGGTGTTGAACTGCTAATATACAAGCAAATGAAGAAGCTGATAAAATTTCAGTCAGGTGACAAAACTCAGAAAACTTCTGTCAAATTGAAAAATATAGAAATGCATTACTTGCTTTTTTTTTTTTTTTCCTTCTTTTTAGTCAAAACCTCTGAATGCTCAAATTAAAAGTTTTAAGCAAAATAAAGGGAAAGTTATTTTATTTATGTATTGTATTTTAGCTTTTCTGTAGTTTTTTGTTTTGCTTTTTTAATTGAACACTGACATTTTCAATAAAAATCTTTGTTTCAGTAAAAACAATTCCTATTTTCTTACTCATCATCTTGTGTGAATGTCACCAGCAGGCCTGAAACCTGTGTATGTATTCATTAGCCAAATGTGAAGCCAGGCTGGCTGCTGCTAACACACAGTGCCTCTAATTCTAGCATATTGTCTATTGCTTTCTCTCTGTTTCTGATGCATGCACTTGACATATCAGCTAGCACAGTGCAACAGGAGCTGTTCTAGCTGCCTTTGCCAGACCCCTTCTGATTTTGCTTTGCCACTGTCCCCTTTTTTCCTTGTCCTCATCTCTCCCATACCAAAGCTGCTTGAAGAGCTGGAGGGGAAAGTAGCCTAAAGCTCCTTGTGAAGCAAAGAGGGGCATGGCCGTGTACTGGGATACCATGCATAGCCTTGCAACTTTTCTGCTGGCTATTTTATATAAAGATTTCACAAAGAATTAGATAGATTTGCAGTTGTTTCCTTCTCATCCAAACCAAATTATTATTTGGTGTATGTATTCATTTTAACTTTACAAATGAATGCCTCAAATTTTAATTTTCAAATTTTCTATGCTAACTGTAATTAGATTTTTAAAATAAGAAAAAGCAAACACAAGTGTATAAGAACAGTTTTGGTAACAAAATGAAAGATTTCATATAACCCAAGACTGAATTTGGGAGGGAAGGGGATTCTCTTTTGTTCTGAAAGAATGTGCACACGCCACTCTGTTCACAAGCTGGATACTGTACAGAATCCATTTCACCCTTTTTCTAATTAGGACTTTGTGCTGGGACTGGTCTCTCCACTAGAGATTTGGATTCCCCGTGAGTTGTATGAACTGTGTGAGTGACTTTGTGCAAGTGTCATTACTGGAGTGGGGTTTGAAGCCAAATTTGCCATCCCTCTGCATTGCTTGTTTACATTGACTCCTTCAGTTCAGTTGTGGAACAATCCAGCTAACACTCCTTGCAGGCTGGTAGACTTCCACCACTCTGAGTCCCCTTTTTCTGCCCACACTTCTTGCTGTTTCTGGGACTGTCTGTGATTTGGTACAGACATGGTCACAGTGTTTTAGGTATCTCTGTAAGAAGGTGTTCATAAAACTCCTTTGTACTTTTGACTTTCTTGTGGGGTGGGGGGAGAGCTGTGCAGACAAGATGCAGATCGTGGGATTATGGGGCATGTTTTCATAGACATGGTGTTTTTAACCCTAGATAATCCTAGGTAAAAAGTGAAAAGGAGCAGTATGGGCTCTGTCTTACTAACAAGAATACAAAATGTAAGCTGGTTGGTAGCCATCAGTTGGCATGGTTGGAGTGGATCCTGGAAGAGTAAAGAAAACAGGAATCCTTCTCTAGTCTGTTACCAGCTTTCACTCCCCTTCTTCTGCCATTTTCCTAGCCAAGAGCCTGAGTTTCATAAGCAGTGGTCTTTGTTAAAGCTCAGAGCAACAACTCTCTCTGGCTGCTGTCACTAAAGTGGAAATCGTGCCATGGTATCTTCATGTCTACTCTTAACTGTAGAAGATGGGCCAAAATTGTTCATGAAATATAATCAGGCTTCCCCCATTTATTATCCTGCTATATCCTTGAGACTGGAGCTCCCCATGATACAGACTGTTGAATGCACAGTAACATCTCTGCTAAGGCTGTCAGGGTATTACCATCCTGAACGAATTTCAGCACCCATCCAAAGTCCATATGCGGAGTGAGGAACACTGCTTCCAAACTGGACTGATTTAACCATGAACTAACTGGATCTGTAACTTGGTAAGGAAGGAAACTTGTATGGCTTCAGATACTAACTTGAATTTGGACATAAAAATGCTTCCACAGTGAAGTAAAAGAAACATAGAACTATTAAACAGAGTGGTGCTGAGAAGAGGGGGAAAAAAAATTTAAATATTATTCCAAACAGAGACTAATATAATCTGTAAAACTGGATACATTGTATTCTTTGTGTTAATAGAAAGAAACCAGCACAGGAAAAAAGCTTTCATGGTCATTTGTGAAAACGTGTGTTAACTAACCTTGAAGCAGAACCTTTTAAAATCTTCTCTTTAAAACTGCTCCTTAGAGCAAACATACCTTTCTGAAAATAAAACAAAACAAACAAACAAAAAAGACAAAAAAAATTACAGAGATGGGTTCATAATGTTGTTGTTTTGAATGGAGCTTAGATCTGCGTAGCTACTTTTTAACAATATCAGAGTAAACAACATATTAAATAATTTCAATATGCATTTGGAGTTAGAACAGTTGATCTGTTCTGCTTGGACGAGTTCAGCCATAAAGTGAACTTTTTCAACAGTCATTCGAAAAGAAATTGCTGTAGTTCTTTTGTTCTATGCTAGAGAATAAACTGGAGAATAACAATCCCCCTTTTTCTTTTTCTCTCTGATAGGTATTTTGCATGTTGGGTGTCAGCTTTAGTGGTGTACGAAAAATGCTGCAAGTCCTTCCAAAATTCCTTCTTTGTAGATGCTGGATAGTCATGTAGCAATTTACCCTTGGAAAGTATAATAATAGAGTGAGGCTGCTGCAGGAGCAGAGTGGGCACAAGATGTGACCTCTGTTTCACATCCTGTTTTGTGACCTTGCTCTAGAAGGACTTAGCTGCAACGAGCATTTCTCCCACACCTGCAGCAGCTCTGGGAGGCAAGCTGATGCAGCAGGATGGCAGCCAAAGAGGCTTTAGCTCCATGCATCTTCTCTGCTACCAAAGCAACAGGGCATATTGAAATTAATATACTTGTTAGGCAGTTGTGGAACAGAGCTTGTTAGGCCTTGATGTTCCTGTTATGGTCACATAAAAAATTTATAAGCCCACGAGATCTGGGCTTATAAAAATTCCTTGCATGGACCTTGTTAAAAGACTTGTGTAATTTCTATTCTATTCTATTCTATTCTATTCTATTCTATTCTATTCTATTCTATTCTATTCTATTCTATTCTATTCTATCCCTTTTTTACACCACGACAATCAGTGGTGTCTATTGCTTATTTTACTGTAATATTTTTCCTTCACAAAACAAAAAAAAAGACATATACATTCCCTGCCCTCCCTCAAAATCTGTCCTTGGGAAAAAATGAAATGAGTAGAAAAAAAATGCCGAAGGTGATCTCCCCAAGACTGCAAGAATCCTGAATATGACTGAGTTCACAAATTCATCTTGTGAGAGACTTCAGATTTAGTCTTGGTGCATGGATGAAGGTGTATTTGATAACAACAACAACAGCAATTAAAGTATGTATTATAACATGATCTAGTATTAATTTTGATTTAGAAAGTAGTCAAACTTCTTCTGTGAAGCCAATTTTTCTCCCCTTCCCTTTGCACTGCTTGACTAAAACCACCAAATGTGGAGTATTATGTTGATTTGGGGTGGATATATTTTTGTTTGTGTGGGGATTTTCTTTATTATGCTTCTAGAATAAACCTTCCTACAGAAACTTCTGAAGGACTAATTCTCCCTTGAAGCCAAGTATTTGAAACCCTCTTGTAAGTCTAACAGGTGAGCCAATGCTTGTAAGCCCGTGGTCTTTTAAGAGAAGCTTCTTCTTCAGTGTCTGAGTCGCTGGTGAATAGCTCACTGCAGCTCTGTTTATATAGACATATGGTGAGAGGAACACTAATACAGTTGTCTGTGCACAACTGTAACAAACAATCTGCTTATTGTGTATTTTTTTAGGCAACACTTCATGCTGTCTAACAGGTGGCCCCAAGTTACAATAGGCACACTGTCAGGGTAGAACAAACCCCATTTACACAAGAGCCTTAACTGGAGATAGTGACTAAAACAGCCTGCAAAATCAACCTTAGGACATGATTGTCTAAAACACTGTGAATGCCACGAGCCTCCAATGAATATGAGTCTTGCCTTTTACATCCTCCTGTTGCCCTCAATCTATCTCAGGGCCAGTAGAGTTAATTTCACTCAATGAACTAATGTCAAGCGACATTTAAAAATCTCTTACATATATTAAGTCTCAAGTTTATGTATATAATGCAGTATCATGATTTATGTAAAAATGGAAGTTATTTTCATTTTAACTTGTATTGCAGGTTTTCAGTTTGTTAGGAACATGATTTCAGTTGTCATTTGAGTTTGTAAATGTTGTACTCTACACCTATTTCAGACATATTGAGGCACAAGGTTTTCCATGTTCATTGCAAAGGGGATAAAGTAAATAATTCAGCTTTTTCTCTAAAGACACACTGGTACTACATTGCTCATTTCATTCTCTTTTGTGAACTTTTCCTCAGAAATTTCCTCCTCATTCATTATTTTTAGTTGATAAAACTTTCTTCTTTGTATGCACAGTCCTGGAACATTATAATTTTACTAGTTCTGCAGGAATTTGATGCTTATGGTTGTGATCTGTCTTCTTTTAAAATATTTATTTATTTTTATTTTTATTTTTATTTCTATTTTTTTATTTTTATTTTTATTTTTATATATATTTTTTTTTTAATTTTTATTTTTATTCTGTAGGATCCCCATGGTGAAGAGAGAGATTGTCAGGACAGGATTTCTTTGAAGTTCCTTTAGTTCTGGTTTTGACACAGTACTCGATTCAGATGTCATTGGTTTTATAGAAGTGGGTTAAGTCTCGTCTGAAAATCACAAATGGAAGTGGGATGGTAAATGGACAGTCCTATCAATCCTGCAAAGCTGGCACAAATATCTGCAGGGTAAAGTGGGCAGTAATTTATGTAACGTGCAGAAAAGCACCAACATTCCCAGACTTTGCAATATCTCACTTAACCTCGGTTATTTGTATATTCCAAGAAAATCTCCTAGGGTGTCCTGGCAGCCCATGATGAGACATAGGCACCCCTAGAAGGAAATTCACCTCATACCTAGGCATGCCATTGATCCTTTGACAAAAAGGAGTTCCAAGCTGATTAATGCCTTACTTCTAGTGGCAGTAAGATGAAACCAATCCCACCCATTTAAAATGAATATATGAAAATAAAAAACTTTTGGTTTTGGCCAGTGGAACTAGTAAAAGGATTATTCCCCTGTACTTGCCAGTTGTGACACTTTGCCTGAAATCCTGGGTTGAGTTTTGAGCCCCTCAGTACAAGGAGGACATTGAAGGGTGGAGTGGTCCAGAGAAGGGCAGTGGAGTTGGTGAAGGGTCTGGAGCACAAGTCTGATGAGGAGCAGCCAAGGGAGCTGGGGATCCTCAGCCTGGAGAAAGGAGGCTCAGGGGAGGCCTCATCATTATTTACAACCACCTGAAAGGAGGCTGTAGCTTGGTGGGGTTCAGGGTTTTCTCCCAGGTAGCAAGTAAGAGGACAAGAAGAATCAGTCTCAGGATGTGTCAGGGGAGATTTAGATTGGATATTAGGAAAAATTTATTAATGGACAGGGTTGTCAAGCACTGGGAAAGGCTGCCCAGGGAAGTGGTTGTCACCATCCCTGGACTTAGTTAAGAGATGTGTAGATACAGCACCTGGGGGCATGGTTTATTGGTGGAATTGGCAGTGATAGGTTAATGGCTGGACTTGATGACGTAAAAACTTCTTTCCTCCCTAAGTGACTCTATTACCATATTTGTGAGATGATGTCTTCCCTCAAAAGGTGTTTCCCTCCAATTCTGCAAGGTGCTGAGTGCTTTCTGAATTGCTTGTGTTTAGCAACACTTGGCCATAATGACTTCCATTACTTTTTCTTTGAAGGAATGAAGCACCTTGGTAACTTCAATCAAAAATTATTCAATGAAGATTTGGATGTGTTTCACCCTTCTGATGATACTGGCTTTCATCTTATGATGATCAGTTTCTAAGGTTACTTGCTGAAGAATTCCTTTTTTTTTTTCTTCAGCTTCTTCATCCCACTCCCATCCCTTTTGCAAAATGTGGTAGCACTTTGATGCACACCCATGTGTTCTCATCAGACAATATCCGGATAAGATTACATACAGCCTGAACCAAACCTCACAAGCTGAGTGGAAAAATTCCGGTAGTTTCAGTGGTATTTGAGTGAAGCTGCTACTATGCTAATTCATTAGGATACATTGCTTAATTTAAAAGAAGAGTCACCTCAGGCATCCTGTCTGGAGCACTACAGATAATTTACAGGGAAAGTCTGAAGCAACCTAACTCTGTTGAACAGCATTGTACACATGCACATTTTGCAGAATTAGGGCACAGGGCAAGCTAAAAGTTTATTAATGATCAGGTTTTGAATGCTTACAGACTACAGATAGTTTAGGAATAGAATTCTACAGTCAAACCCAAGGAACAAGACTTCATTTGCCTTTTTATACTGACTCAGTTTTTTAGGATGTTCACCGTAACAGGTGTCTGAGATGGTGGATTGAAATGAAAAACAAAAAAGGAATATTCTCACATTAAGCGTTTGTATGCTTGGATGACTGAAAAAGTGCATTTCCTAGAACCTGGACAGGCTTTCTAAACACCACTATGGTTGCATGGAATAAGATCTAATGTTCATCAAGTCCAGAATCCTGTCTTTAGCAATGGCCTATATCAGATGAAGATATAAAGACACTCTGCCCCAATATTATGTCTTTTTCCAGGCTCGAGTAGGTTAAGATTGTGTTCCAAGTTTGAAATTAAATGGCTCCTCCAGTAGATAGGTAGATAGATAGATATGGCTATGCTGAGTTACCTGAAACATTTGTATTCAGATTCTTTTGGTTACCACTGATCTCTAATGCATAAATTATTGTTCTTTGATTTCCTTGCATCATGAAAGACAACAAAATAAATGCATGTAAAGATCAATCCTTATTTCATTCTTGTTGGTTATATCTATTCTCGTGAACTTACAGATGCCAGAGCCATTAGAGAAGCTAAATAATTTATTCTGACAAACATTCCCTTGCACAACTTCGATCAAGGTAAATCAACAGTCCACTCACAGGCAAAGTTCATGAGTCTGAACAGGCCAGGGACCTCTCCCAAAATGTAGTTTGGATGTGGCTCTCTTGTTGTAGACATTAATCATCATCCTGACCAGACTACACCAGCTGGCCTCTGGGCCAAGGAATGATCCAAGGTTTAGCTTATCAGTAGGGATGTTCCCAGTCATTTCCTGCGTCAGCATGTGCTGTAATCTGAGTTCTCATGATCTGAAGAAATGTTTCCTTGGCTTCAGAGTATAACTATTACAAGAATCACAACTGAGGGTTTTGCGTTTTTTTTTTATTTCTCCTGGTGCTATTATAACTGCTTTTTTTTCTTCCCAGGAACAGTAAAAATACAATTATGGCAAAAAGATGAGGAATTTATTTAGAACAATTTATATAAATTTTCATATTTTTAGTTAACAAAAAAGGGTACTTTCCTTTGTAATTGTCTATTTAATGTCATCTAATAATCTGGGTCTGACAGTATCTTTTTACACAGAATTATTTTTTTACTGATTGAAGCTTCAATCCAGCATTTAAAAATTAATTTCTCTAATACCAGCAACTTCAAATGATTAAATGAGAAAAATGAATGTGCTTTTCAGTATGGCCTTGTGCTTTTCAGTGTAGGTGGCAAGACTGCAAAGCTGACAGATCTCCACAGGTGACTCTTCCAGCCTTTGCCTTTGCACAGGCGAGAGTGTTTAGCTCAGGTGTCTCTCCAACCTGATCCACAAAGGAGATGAGAGAGCTGAGCAGGGAGAGAGCAGAGCCTTGGATGGGTCTGTGTGGGACATCAAATGTTGTGTATGCTTACAAATGGTAATTTTAGTGAGTGCCATGTGGTTTTGGTACCTTGCAAAATTATACCTTTCCTTCTGTAATTATAAGTTACAAAACCCATGGATTCATCAGTTAATCAAAGAGGAGAATGCAGTCATGCAGCAGAACTGGAGGCATCTTGTGAAAGATACCAAAGTGATGTTAACCAACACATTGAACAGTTTCCCAAGAGAACTGGGATTTCAGTTTCTGTATCGTTGGATAAACAAAAATTTGAAGTCAATGTGACATTTTAGCATTCACTGAATGCCTTTGAGATTGCTCTGAATTTGCACCTTACTTGTTTAAATGCTTGGTAAACTCAAGTAAGTGCCAAGATGCCATTATCCACTGGAGAGAAGCAGATGCCTTTTGAGCCTTCCAAAGGAGAATGTCTGCCTGCTTTTTTATTAACTTCTAGGGCATCACACTCAGATAACAATGGTGAGCACTGGTCCTTAGTGAACACAGTTCTGTGCTCTGTAAAATCACTTCAGCCTCTCACCACTGAAAAGAAAATAAATGGAAACAGAAATAAAACTCTTCTTCCTTTCAGTCCTGCTGTAATTTCTGACAGCTGCATAAGGCAGCTGTTATTGGGAGGAAGACAATGCTAAACTCAAAAAGTTCAGATGGTGTAAGCTCAATGTCTTTGCCGTATGTTTGAGGAAGAATGATGCACCTGAGGCACTTCTGAGCGCAGGCATCTGCTTTACAGTCTGTTACATTCATAATAGCTTAGTCTAGCAGGGGTCACAAGCTCCTCAATTTCTGCTAATGCCCTAGGGCTTTCATTTTTTGAAGTTTTTCAACTAAATTTCTTCTAAATGTGACACCAGAAGGCCTTTTATAAACATCTGTGTGTGTCTATATGTGTATGTAGATACATATCTACATGTATGTATACTTACTTAATCTTCTATTTATTAGTTCTAAGATAGAACCAAAATAACTTTTATTCCAAAAGAATAATTATAAGTCATTCTATGAATTAAGGAAAGCCATTGCCAGCAGTTACTGTCCTGTCTTCCCTGGATGGTATTCTCTGTCTTTAAGTATGAGCAGAGGTGCAATAAAGGCAGTACTTTTTTTGTGCAGGATGAATAGTTTCCTTTTATAGGTTTACACTAGCACCTCATGTCCTTAAAATAAATTTTGCATTTTAAAATATATGCTTTAATTTAGCTTCTGGAAAATGTTTTATTGCCTGTACATGGGAAATCAAAGTAATTTTTCAAGTTCTGTACAATATATTGCTCTGTGGCAGGAAGGCTAAATCTCAGTATCTCTCTTCTTTTAATGTAATTGAAAAATATCTACTTTTTTTCCTCGCTTCTCAGCCTTTCCTATAATTAACATAGCTGCAATATTGCCCCAGTGTTTTCAAGACTATGTCATCTTCCATAGTCAGACAGAAATTTTGAAAGACAAATTAGCAGGTTTAACCTGTACTTTGTGGCGGGATGGATGTAACAGAAGGATGCATGCTGTGCCTCTGTGGTGGCTCCATCCCTGCGTTTGCTAGACTACCTGTGTCTTCAGAAAGGTAACAAAAGTACAACATTAACCACATTAGTCACAAGTAACATACATATGGAGCAAGGTTAGGTGTGTTCTTGGGTGGGGGTTTGAAGGCTTCTGCACAGCCATTGTGTGTACCGTGCAGGAGTGTGCTCTGTACTGGCTAATCCTGGCAGCTACTGGACTTCCCTGTCCTTTCCAAGGCTCAGCCCAGTTCAGAGTTACTGTGCCTACCTCCAGTGGCTTTTGCAAGGGCAGACTCTACCTGTATTCCATCAAGTGTTCCTACTCTTTTTGGGGGACAATGCCATTCTTTTCCTTTTTTGAGTACAACACCATCAATGTTTCACTCTGCCTCTGTTTTCCTTCAAGTCTTCTTCTCTCTCTGCATTATTCTGCTACATCTTGGGATACGGTGATTTTTAACATTTTTTTAGTTGGTTTGGCTTTTGTGATGTGGGATTTTTTGAATGTGTGTGTATTTTCTTTGATTTTTTTACTAGTTTTGTCACTTAATATTTTGATACTTTTATTTTAATTTTCCTTCCTCATTTCTCTGCCCCTTATTTTTTTTCTCCCTATGCTGTTTCCTCCTTTATGTGCCTAGCTCCCTTTACATATATTTTTACTATATCTTTGCTCTAAAAAGGCCACCTAAGGTTGCCCTGCTGTGGTACAGCCTCCCTGGCTTACCTTGGAGTGAAACAATATTTTCCCTGTGCTCTGAGGTCTGTGGTTCAAACACTTTCTCTTTTGCCTACCTAATAGGGTGAGAACCAACTCTATCCATAGCAGACGATTTGTCCCTTGAGTATTATGCTTCTGTGTGATCTTCTGAGAAGTCTAACACTGGATGTTGTCTAAGAGAATGATAGCATTTATTAAAAATGGTCTAAAAGGCAGAAATCATGAACCACGGAAGCATGCTATAAAAATGAAACACACAGAAAAAGGCTCCTTTAAGATGCTGTTTGTAGTCCTGGAAATGTGGTTACTGAAAAAGATGATACAAGTCATAGAAACATCCATTCTTAGAAATCACAGCTGGCCTTCTACCTCAGGAGCTGACAGAGCTAGAAAGTGACCAAGAAAAACTCAGACGCTTGTTCTTCAACTATTCCTTTCCACAGGAGTCATTCTCCCTCCTATTTTACTGGGCCCACCATTCCTAGCTCATACTCTTCAATAATGTATATCTTCTTTTAGCATCTAGAAGTTTTATATCCACTTCATTGATTTCTTGATTTCTTTAATATCTGATTTCAGGCAGAAACTATTCCTGCCTTTAAGTAGGAGGGGCAAATGTGCACAGACTGGGGAGCCAGGCACCCTGGCAGCCAGGAGGGCCAACCCTGTCCTGGGGACATCAGGAACAGCTCGGCCAGCGGGGCAAGGGAGGGGATTGTCCTGCTCTGCTCTGCTCTGGGGCGGCCTCACCTCGAGTGCTGGGGGAAGTTTTGGGTGCCACAATACAGGAAAGACATTAAACTGTTAGAGAACATCCAAAAGGGGGCCACCATAATGGTGAAGGGCCTTGAGGGGAAGCCGTGTGAGGAGTGACTGAGGTCACTTGTTCTGGTCAGCCTGGAGGAGACTGAGGGGAGACCTCACTGCAGTTACAACTTCCTCGGGAAGGGGAGAGGCAGACATTGATCTCTGCTCTGTGGGGACCAGGCACAGGACTAAAGGAAATGGCCTGAAGCTGAATTGGGGAAAGTTTAGGTTGGATATCAGGAAAACATTTTTCACCCAGAGGGTGTTTGGGCACTGGAACAGGCTCCCCAGGGAAGTGGTCACAGAGTTCAAGAATTGTTTGGACAATGCCCTCAGATACGTGGTATGACTCTTGGGGTGTCCTGTGCAGGGCTAGAAGCTGGATTTGATGATCCTGATGGGTTACCTCCAACTCTCCATGTCTCATGACTCTAAGTAGGTATTGTTAGCCGACATTTGTTTTTTGCACCCAGAGGTGCAGTGGTTGATTTAGTGGCTCTACACATCCCAGCACTAGCTGCATTTTGATTGCCTTGTGTGTTATCTGATTGTTGGACACCTTGGGATCCTTTACAATCACAGGTGCTTTATCAATAACATAGCAGTCATGTTAGACCTCTACAGAAGTTTGCTCTACACTGGAGCAAAACATAGGAAGTATTCCAGAAACAGGAATTTAGCAGCAAGGCATCCATTTTTCAGGTAAAATTGTAACTTGTGTGTAAGAGGCTGAATTAATACATAGTTATTTTTTTGGCAATTTTAATGTAAGTTGTGCTGAACAGTCTCCTCTTTCCCCCCTTTTCTTTTTCAAAACACGGACATGGACTAGAATTTCCCCCCCTTCGCCTTTTTTTTTTTTTTTTTTTTTTTTTTTTTGTGTTAAATACCTTGATAGACTACTGGTAATCTACCACTAATCCTTTCTCCTCAGTACACACATAAAGAAATAAAAGATGCCAGTTTGTGGCTTAGCTGCATTCAGGAAAACTTCCGTATTGCTGCCAAGAACTGCCATCTGCCACCTACAAGCGCAGGTGCCAGGGAGTCTCCTCTGCACACAAAGCATAATAATATAACACAAAGGACCAATGTGCACTAATAATTGCTAAACACACAGAAAGAGGGGCCAGAACATTTTTATGAAAGTTTACTTAGTCTGTGGAGATTTGCATACAGATGGCTAGGTCAGGGTGCTGTGTATGCTGCCTGGGCCACTGTGGGGTAGGGCTGCCTTCAAGCAGCCTTTATAAGCACACACGGCTTTTACTATAGCATAGTGTTGTGGAGAGACCTCATTCTGCACACACTGAATAGTCATTCAAGTAGCTTGCTTTGAAATGAGAAAAGACCTTGGATGGGGGGAAAAAAAGCAAATTCTTTTCTTTGTGAGACAGAGGAGGAGTGTTGGGAAAGAGGCCAGAGGACTTAAAGAATGTGGGTTAGCAACCAGGAATTAGAGGAAAGTTTCTGTGGAGACACACAATTAGATATGTGGCATTCACCCCTCTCCTTCTAGTGGGCAACAAGAGCAAGCACATTTCAAAGGGTTCATCATCTGCATGAAACAAGGATAGGGGGAAGGAAAAACACCCTAATTTTTAAAGTATAAAGCAAAGTGTAACTGTCTTAAAATAAAACAAACCCAGAGGTTAAGCAGCAAGAAATTTCCCTTCGACTTAGAGCGTGAAGACACAAACCCTGAATTTAGTGCATTTCCTTTGTGTATGTGTGAATCTGAAGCTGTACATATGTGTGCATACATACACATGGAGGTGCTTTCTGATATATTTAAATATTTTAAATTTGAAGTCATTGATATAAGAATTAGTTTGTCACAAATTTATGGAACATTTTTTTGCTTTCTCTAAAATGTCCAGGACTTACTGACATTCTTAGTCATTCTTACTGACCACAAAATCCAGAAAGATGCTACCTTGTGTAGAATACTTATGGCAGGTGTCAATATTTACTTACCAGCATACTAGGTACCTTCACAAACATTGTATGTGAATAGAGGGTGATTTTCAAAGGTGCTCATCTTTTATGGATTTTCAGGTATAACTAATTATCAATTTTGCCTTTGAAATGGTTCACTACTCTAGGTGTGTGGTTCAATTTCTTCCTTGCTTTTTGCAGCCTGATTATTTTATCACACCTGTGAATCAGTTCCTGATTCTGGAAGAAAAGAGAATTAGTTGTCTGGGCTGTCCACCCATCTCAGTGGGAAAAAAAAAAAAAAAAAATTAAAAAAAATCTATGAATTTTCTTCCTGTTCCTTACCAGAGATTCTTGGGGGAAAAGAAAAAAAAAAAAAGAAAAAAAACAAAAAAAAAAAAAAAAAAAAAAAAAAAAAAGAAAAAAAAAAAAAAAACCACCCCAACCAAACAAACAAACAAAAAAACCAAAAAAAAAAAAAAAACAACCACACAAAAAAACCAAACAAACAAACAAAAAAAAAAAACCAAACTAACCAACCCACACCAAAAAAAAAACCCACCAAAAACCAAACCCCATAAATTATTGCACATACTGTATTTCTTCAAATACTTTATTTTTTTAATAGGTCATTTCAGAAACTAGGGATATAATTTAAAAGATACTGCAATTAAGTGTGTCTGGAGGTGAAAATCACATAATCTTACATTTTCAAAACTCTGTATAGATTCATGACATAGAATTTAAGTACTTGGCAATCAATGGATTCAAAAACCTTGCAAAAGCTCTGTGAAACAAAAATATAAAAACATGCTTTAGAGGAAAAGAGCAACAGATAGGCTTGCCCAAGGTCACGGAGGAAGTCTAAGAGAGGTAAGAATTGAATCCTCGTCCCCTGAGTACCAAGGCAATTCTGTATCCATTATCGTTCGTCCTTACTTTGAGAGTGCTAATTGATTTTGACTGCTTAGCATGAGCTCTTTAAAGGGGCCTGATTTTCAGGGCTGTTTGTCTCCGGCAGAATGTTCGGCTGAGGTCTGGGGCACGATGAAAAGGGCAGCAGCAGCGGAGAGGCTTTTCCAGGGTTTTGATTTCTGCAGGGGTGGTGCTTCCTCCCCTTGTGCTCATCTCGTGGCTGCAGTTTCCTTCTCAAGGGGTGCTCATTGCCTCTGCTGTGCTTTCAGTAGCCTGCGATTTGCAGTTCTGCCCTTAGAACTGGTTCTGCCACAAGCATTGCTTCCTGTAGGCTTGCAGAAGTCAGCAGCAGCGGCAACTGGAATCATACATGGACTGCAGGGAGAGAGATTCTTCTGTCTCAGACACTTCATCTCAGATTTTGTAGGTCATGCCAAGGATTCTCAGAGTCTATGCATGGTTACTGTGTTAGCATATCCATACTTTGACATAAGTAAATAATCTGTTATTTACATAAAATTGCAGCCTTAAAAGGTAAAAATAAACCTCAAATATTTGCATGCACTAAACCCACCAATACTTTAATTTTCTTATTTGCCTATTTGATCTGCTCTAGTGACATTGTGCTTTCTTAGGGCATTGTGGCTGCACAGCGAGTCATATTGTCCTTTCCCAAAGCAAACCTCCACCTCTCCCCTCAGCACAGGAATTCCCCTTTCATGACAGTTCATGTACCATTAGGGTGTAGAGGTAGATCCAGCAGACAGAGGGCAACCAAGTGGGAGGTCTCCAACAACTCAGCAGCAGTCTGCAGCTGCTCACCAGGTACGTTTTAGCATCTGATTTAGGATCTGACACAGTGGATGCCAAGCTGGAGCCTTAGTTACACATTTAATTTGGTCTTTTCTTTGAACGTGTTTTTCCTTTTGTGTAGGGCTACCATATAAATCCTGGCTAGAACAAGGATGGGTACAAGAGCTTATACTTAAGTGACAGCATGGTGTAGCACAATAGTATCTCTTTTCTTAAATGTAGGATTTATAATGCATTTCATAAGCCTTCTGGGCAAATTAGGAAAAAAAATAATAAGTTAGCAATGGATAGAATCCAGGTTCCTAAATACCAAACACTGCAAAATTTCCATATAAATTATCCCTTCAGGAGCTGAGTTTTGCCTTGAATGCCTTCTTGGTCTATGAGGTCTGAAATTATGCCAGTCTGAGGGAGTTCCAGATATTTTCCATAAACGTTGCTTTCCAAAATCTTTGAAAGCAATCACAGAATGTCCAAGAATGTCCTAACCACTGTCCTTCTTAGCAGGAGGACAGTGGTTAGGAGGATTGTCCAGGAGGAGTGTCCTGGTTGCTCCCCCAAAGTGGTAGGTCTGAGTTGGTTTGGTCCCCCGCAATTACTTTAGCAAGTGTCAGAGAGCTAATGTGGAAATTGTTTTTAAGAAAATGTTTGTTGCAAGAAATTAAAAACCATAAAAATTTTAGGATTCAGCTCCCCAAGAAGTTTTATGTCATTGGTAAAATACAGGATTATTAGCAAAACTTTGAGACTTAGAGCTCAAGAATTAAATTAATGAAATTGAAATTAAATTAAATTAAAGTTCCTCTTCAATGCCTTTAAATAAAAACTTTACCTCACTCAAATCAGTAAGGTGGCCACTGACAGCTACAGAATTAGAATTTCTACTTCTTTGTTCGGTTCACCTTCTCTAAAGCTGGAATAACATAGCTTTCTTACTTCAGATGTATTTGCATTTTAGAGATAAATCTATACAGCTCTGTGCTTGCTTTCCTATCTTCTTTGGGAAAATGCCTGCTTTCTCTTTTTGTTTAGTGTAGAAAGGCTACACTGATTCTTAGCATGTATTTCCGCTTCCTGATGCAGAGCATGTTTTGATGTCATCTGTTGATGATAAATTTGTTAAAATCCTATAAATTGTAAAACCAGATTTGCTTTGAGATGACTTGTGCTGAGTTCACAAGATATTCTAGAATTCATGGATAGATATTTGAAGTATGGTTGCCTGCTTCTTAAAATGCAGCTAGTAGGAATGCTTAAGAAAGACAGAAGAAAACTCTATTTCTGTCACTTTTCTTACAATCTAAGGAAACTCTGTTACAGATAAATAATTTTCTTGAACAAATTATAGGACATATCTAAAAATTGTTTAATATCTGAGTCCAGATTTATTACATTTTCACTTCTCTATTCCATAACTTGCCTCCAGATTTCCATTTTGATCTATAACCATTCTCTCAAACAGAGAAATTACTTGAGAAATGCCAGTTTGGAATAGATTCTTATAATAATTGGCCCTTCTAACTGTAAAAGGTATTTATTTGGAAGATATTTCTAATAAGGAATCTTTAAAAAGTACCCCACACATGACCAAAAAATAGGCACTGCTTGTGTAAGAGCATGTGTAGGTCGGAAACAATGGGTAGGGAGAATGGATCAGTCTTTTGAACTAAGTGTCCAGTCTGCCTCCAACTAAACACTTCTAGGTGGAAGGCTGGTATGTGTGTTCTAACAGTGCAGTTTCAAAGATAATTTGAATGTATTATAACTCTCTGATAAATCATGCCCCTTTTCTATTATGAAAAATTTCTGCTCTGCTACCTTTAAGTTACCAATAGGACTTTGAAAACGCCTTTCTCTCTTGCAGTAGGTGAGCGTAGATGCAGCTGTCTACAAAGTGTGCACAAAATGTGTGAATTAACATCTGGGAGATATGAAGATACCGTCTATGTCTGACTTTGGCAGATGTTCTTTTCAACTGTTTTAAAAATATAAAACTAAGTTTATCACCAAGCAATAAAAGCATGTTAAATTTGTTTAGATTTTTTGTATTTCCATGTCAAAGGGCTGAGTTTTAATTAGAAAGACAAGGATCCAGAATCAACTCCCTTAGACCTAGACGTTTAGCAGACAGGTTTTTCTGAAGGAGAATGGGTCATTGAAGATGTAAAGAGGATGAGGTTCTACATCATTCACAGAAATATTAAGAAATTATGTGAGATTTTGGGATAACAAATAACCAAAAAAAAAAGAAAGCAGTCTTTTCCTAAGTGGTATCTGGGCTTTTACATCTAAATCTTCTCCCTCTTTTCCTGGCCAAATGCCCTAATTTGAAACAACTTCCATGTAATGAAGGAGGCAATGCAATACTCAGAGGTTAACTGAGTATTATTTTAAATGCCTTCTTTGTTCTAATTGTCCTTTGTTTTGGGAGTGAGAAGGAGAACTGAAATTTATACTGTGGCAATTCCTTCATGTAATACAATTAAAACTGTAAAGAGGCAGAGTAACATGGAAAGTTTTGGTGGCCAGAGGCATGTGGTTTATTGCCACACTTTTAAATCCATTAACCTAAATACAGACTGAGGTTCCTAAGTCTAGTAAGTGAAGGTTTTAAATCTACTTTCTCATTACCACACAAGAGGAGTAGACCACAATGTGGGTCTGCCTCTAATACTTTGGAAGCAAAAAAGGACCACAGAAGTATAAGCTACTGATACAGAAGAACACTGCATTCATTTGTAAAAATGTACCTTCTTAGACCTTCTCATTCCTATTGTTATGGCATCATATTTGCAATCAAAACAATGACTTAACTTTCTCATACATTCAAAATACAGAGTGAAAATAGCAAACAAAACCTAGTGTATTGATAAAATAAATCATGGGTTTTTTTGATTTTTTTTTTTTTTTTTTAAGGCTGAGACAAAATTCTCTGAAGCCTTTAAGCAGCTTTTCCATTGACTGCAGTAGGCACTTGGTCAGCCATTTATGTTGTAAGAGGAATTAGTACCATCCTTAAGAAAACAATGTTTTCCCGTAGTGGATGCACCTTCCCTTCTCAAATTACAAAGAGCTTATCATGAATTATTTTTTCTGCTTCATATAGACAAGGTCTACCTGCAAAGGTAACTAAAAGAATAACCATGGAGATGCCAATTTTACGGTAATTAAAAAAAGAAAAAAAGCAACTTTGCTAATCAGCAAACCCTTTGATCTGGTTAACCCTAAAGGTCAAACTACCCTGACCCCATCAATGTTCTTGCTCTAATGTTGCCCCGCTTGGATCATTTCTCCCATTGTTTTATTCATCCCATATTAACTTCAAAACGAAGCTGCACTGTTCCTGTGTACCTAGCAAATCTTCCTGATCTTGCATTGAGGTGAAGGCCCATTGTTTCACACCAAATCAGTTGCCATTGTGCCCATTCAGCAAAATCGTTCATTTCCCCAGCCTAATGACTATATCCTATTCGAGGCTGTAAGCATTTTGTCATTCTGACCCCAAAGGCTATTTAAACCCTTTGATCTTACCTGGGTTTGCCCCACTCTTCAGCTGCTGAGCTGACAAAATAGGCACTGTTTCAGCTACAAGCATAAGTGACTCTACTGCCATTTGCAAGACATATGTGTGAATGGAAGAGTATGAATATGTTGAAGGAATTGCCTCAAATCCTTAATTTTACAGTAATGTGTGCAACTTGTGGGGAGCTGGGTTTTTCAAACCTGCTGCGTGTTAGCCCCTGCCGAGAGGTCGTTGTTTCCCCTCGACGTCAACGGGAGTTTTGGCTTTCATTTCAATGGGAGCAGAACTGAACCAAATCCTTCAGTGCTTTTAGAAATTACAGCCTTATTTTCTCATGAGGGTTCATGCCTTTTAAGCAGTGTTTTCCAGGGGGGAAGAAGGATGACATGGGCCAGAGACAGTATCTCCAGCAGCCTCCAGAAATGAGACAATTTTAGGCAGAAGTGAGCAGTTCTGGGCCTCTCCCCTCTTCCATTTGTATCCTCCATGGGTTAACTGGAAGAAGAGTGCTTACGGCAGATTTTTCTGGTGGTAGTGGATTAAAACAAGAGAACAAGGACCTGTTGCTTGTAGCTCTTGGATGTAAAAGGTAGGAAAAGAATGATAAAGGAAAACAGAAATCTAATAGAATGTCGTCTCCTCAAGCTAAACACCTTTTCTCCTTCTAGCTGTTTTCTGTTTGGAAAAATTCTTCCTTTGTGGAAACATTCCTTTAAAAAGTGGCATCATAGGAACTAAGCGGAGCATTTCAGAATTGTGAAACACTTTCGGCTTTTAGCACAGCAGAAACTGAGCCCAAGAAAAAGTAATTTTATCCCAGTAAAGTGACAGATATATGCTTCTAGTCCCAATCCTATTTTTGTTTTAATAGGGTAGGATAATGTTAAAAA
This sequence comes from Hirundo rustica, assembly GCF_015227805.2. Classification (NCBI taxonomy): domain Eukaryota; kingdom Metazoa; phylum Chordata; class Aves; order Passeriformes; family Hirundinidae; genus Hirundo; species Hirundo rustica. The sequence continues at coordinate 105,038,397 of NC_053452.1, forward strand.
AAAAAAAAAAATCCATATTTTGGTCAGAAGAAGATCCAGCTGCTAAATTTTATGTGCGGGAGGAACTGGAATATCTTGTCCAGATATCTAAAGTGCATGATTCAAAAAGTAATCAGGTGACATAAAGGAGCAGAAATTACAATTCCTGTGAAGCTTGTTGGTAGCTCATAAAAGTTAATAAATTAATGGTGGCTCAATTTAAAATTAAATCTATATTTTCAGATAATAACTACTGCCACTGGAGAAAGGACTACCTGAAATTATTAACCACCTTTTGCAAATTATAATGCGGGTGTTCAGGGTTTTTTTTGTTTCTTTGTTTGTTTCTTTGTGGTGTTTTTTTTTGTTTGGTTTAGTTTGGTTTGGTTTGGTTTTGGTTTAGGTTTTGTTTTTGCTTCTTTTTCCAGAAGAAATCTTCAGAAATCAGTAATATAAGAGCTATCCATCTGTTTTGGGGTTTTGCAAGGTACTTACTTTCCTGATTTGTGATCAAAAGATACTCACATAAACTAACTTCCACAGGAAAGGACTTTGCTCAATTATTACACTTTTGAAAGGGAAAGTTTTACAACAGATACAATTTGTAATAATAAGAAAAAGCTAATGTGACCTGTTTGTGCTAGACAGTTAAATAATTCATGGCTTTAGTCCCAGAAAATATTACCAAAACTGTCAGTATAACCTACATTGCTGCTGTGACTAAGATGTCAAGAACTGCTAAACAAACCTATGTTTTATACCAAAAATTTCTTTGACTCATAGGTACTTTTATAAGAAATCATTAATTTATAATAGGAGACCACACAGAGGGGACCAGAGGATTTATGACATGAGGGTGCTCAGTGTTCTGTTCGAAATACATTTTTAAAAGAGATCAATTTAAAAACTTTTAGTATTTATTGGCCAATAGCCCTGTACAACAATTTACCTTAAAGCTTGAATTAATAATAATGAGTTCAGGTCTTAACCCTTAGCTGTGTCTGCTAATAGTAAATCAGATGGGTTTAAATAAAAACTGCTACATGTTAGTCTTTGTGTGCAAAGTACCTCAGCGAGGAATAACAGCCTGAAATACAGGGGAACCAAATAATGCATGGAACGCCTGAGATTATGGAAGAACAAGTTTTTAAGTCATTTCAGTAAGAAAATATACAGTTGCTGTTCACTAAAATTGTACTTTCACTATAACCTTTGCTTCCATTTGGAAGCGTCAGTTTGACATTAACTTCTAAGATCAAGGGCATTTGTCTACTGTTAGCTACAGAAAGGGACCAAAGCTTGTTATTTGAAAGCTCATTTGGTACTATTTGCTTATTTCACTAATAAATTACTATGGTAAATTCACATTTGCATTGTGGTATGCCTGCGTCTTCAGGTGCAAGTACAGGACCTACATCTGCTATATGACCTAGAAAGCTGTAGATAAACAGAACCCAAGTGACTGTGCTTTGGTTTTGTCATTAATATCTTAGTAGTGTTTGACATTTTCAAACACAATAATAAGTTCATATACCAATGACTGAGAGAATTTAAAGTGCCATTTGAATTTAAAAGGATGCATCTACCAAAGATGATCTGGTTACAACCTCCCTGCCATGGGGCGCTGTCCTCATTGATAACTCATAAAACAGTTCGTGAAAGCTTGTGAAGTTTTGTCCACACTGGGAAGGCCAGCATAGCCCCTGGATGACAGGATGGTAGAAAGCTTTGATTGGACTTTGAAGATACAGCTCTGGAATGAGCACACATGACATTGACAGCCATTTCATTTGACTCAAAGCAAAATGAATGCATTTCTTTTGATGGGCGTAGAATGTAAGTTAGAAAGGGTATTAAAAATGTACCATACTGATATATGCTCAGTATTAGTTATACTTGGGAAAAATTACATGCTCACATCACCCTCATCACCTCATCACAGTGCTGCTAAGAGAAAGCAGAAAAATATGACTCATTGAATTATTTCAATTTAAACTGGAAAAAAGTTGTATTAAAAAAGATTGGTATAGTTTCCTCTAAAATGAAAATGTGTTTGTGATTTTGCGTCCGGTTGTGTCCCCTTCTGCACCACCACATGATTTGATGATAGAAAATTTTAAAACAAGCGGTTTAGTTGCTAGGGCTGTCTTGCACAAGGTAAGTGCTCATAACTTCAGAAATCTTAAAAGTATCTTCCGTAATAACAGCCCCTTGCCAACTCTTTTTAAGATCTTCGTTATGAATATCCCTAAATTTATTCAAAAAGGTAATCCATATACCATGGTTCTAAAGTTTAATGCTGTTTCCCAGACAAAGTGGTTCTGCAAGAAATTGCAGAGGGAAACTGAAATATTCTGGACTCATATATCACAAATTCTGCAGGAAAGAGCAGGAGTTCTCGAGGGACTCATAGGAAGCAGTCTCTCATTCCCACCCTTCCCAATAATTAGAAAAAAATGGGGCATTGACTGAAATAATGCTAAAGAGTTTAGAATAAGCTTTAGTTTGATTTGGTGTCTGGAAATATCTGATAAAAAGACATTTTCTGTACACATGTGCAATTAAAATTTTCTCTGTGTTTGAAAGAGACTTTGAGAGATGGTTATTTGGAATTTCAGTGTTATTGAAAATGGTGGATTTGTGTCAAGCGGCTAGGCTCCCTAGAAATGTGTCGGCATAATGTCTAAGTGTTGCAAAGGAACAAGCAAATAGATGATTGATAACAAAAATCCATAACTGTTATGCCCTCAGCAAAACCTGCATGGCAGAGCTGAGTGGAAGACAAGGTAGTGAAAGAGATAGAAAGTGTATAGCTATATTTTTTATGAAGAAGGAGGAAGCAGGGAAAAATGTCAGCAGTCTGAAGCAGAAGACCTTTGAGCACCTGTCTAGATTTATTCTAAATAATAAAACAGTCCATGTTCTGGTTGTGAGGTTAATCATTGTATAGTTCTTACCCATACAGCTAAATGCACATACCTGCCCAAAATATACTGACTGAAAGTTCTCTATTGGCAATGGTCCCTGGGCCATGCTAACTCCTGAAATAGCCTTGGTGTTGGCTGGGACAGCTTTTGGTGGGCATAACCTGAACTATAGACAATGCATGAGCAAGAACCTCTTTTCTGTGAGGGTGACTGACCACAAAAATGGTGGAGTCTCTTTCCCTGGAGACATGCAAACACTGAATACAACCCTGAGGAACGTGCTCAGGGGACTCTGTTTCAGCAGGGAGGCTGGACTAGATGGCCTTCCACTGTCCCTTCCAACCTTAACCATTCCATGATTTAGTTATGTTATGGCTGTGATATGGACCACTGCAGATCTGCACCCTGATCTGGTTAAATTTACTAGCAGCTGGTGAGCACAGTAAATGGCCTGCAGAAAATTTTAGTAGTCCTCAAACAGCTGCTGGCCTCAAAATGGTCTTTGAAGTTTGGTGAGTAGTTAATTTCATTCCTTGTTGCTCAAGGAAAGAGGGTTCTGCATGTCATTGCTGAGAAACAGGACTGCATTAAAGAAACACTTCACAGTCTCCCCAATTTCCTTTTATTGGTGAAACACCCAACAGAACCCAGGTTTTCATTCGATATGGTGGGATGAGGGTATTAAATTGATCTGTATGTATGAGTGGACAGGAGCCACATGGAAGTGTTGTATTCTGTGATCAGACATGCCTGCACACCATGCCAAACTGCTGTATATTCACAACTTTTGTAATGAAATTTTCCATGTAATTGTTGCTTACTAGCTTGTTGACAGCATTATTTCCTAGGTTTCTTTTCCCACTGAATAATTTATATTTCTGATTCTTTTTCCTGAGAAGTGCTAACATGAGTTTATCAGTCACTCGTGGTTTTTTATCTCTGTAAGTTTGTGCATCATTCTTCTGTGCTAACATATACCTCCTAATGTGAAATGAATGATGAGTTTATCAACATGCTGTTTTCATTTTGTTTGAGAGCATTAATGAAGATAGTACATCAGATCAGAGCATTTTTAAGATCAGTATTTGCCAGGTATCATTAAAAATCTTCTTCAAATTGCCTGTCATTTTTTAAATTTCAGTTGCACTCATGAATCATCTTATGCACTGCACACTTTTGTTCAAAAGTGCAAGGAAATATCTTCTATTTTTTTTATTTCTACATATATGTATAGTTCTGTCTCCTGTAGCAAGTGTAGATTTGTATATTTATTCTTTGAAAGAGTATCACTGGAAGATTGTTTTGTCTATTCTGAAAACCAAATTAATCATAGTGGGAAAAAACCTATATTAACTATAAAAATATTTATAGCACCTTTTCCTGATAAATGTCTCTTGATTCTTTGTAATACTTTTGTCTCCCCTGTACATACAAGTTGGTTGTCATTTTTTTAATACATTTTTGTCTTTCAATAAAAATAGCACTTTAAACAAGAACATAAGCAATGCATATCACTGATCCTACTACGGTTTAGAGAACAAGGCATTACTCAGTGTGAAGATGTATCATAAGATCCAGCTTTACTATCAGACTAAGGTTGCTGTAAGGAAAACTTCTTTAAAATATGCTGGTATCAATTATTTGCTTCCCCAAGTCAATGCACACAGACAGACAGGCACTGCTTGCACATGGTTATGAGCAAAACTTCTATAAATATTTGTCAATTTAATTTTTTTTTTAATCTAAAATATGGCTACAGCATATACATGGTACTAAAACATTGTATAAAAGCAACGAAGGGTCTTTTGATTTCTTTCACCTCTATACATGTGTGAAACAAAATTGATCAGTTTTGTTAATGACGTAGCTTTGCTTGAGAACACTGCTAATCTGCCATACATATATAGAAATTAAATAAACCCTTCCTTCCTTCCTTCCTTCCTTCCTTCCTTCCTTCCTTCCTTCCTTCCTTCCTTCCTTCCTTCCTTCCTTCCTTCCTTCCTTCCTTCCTTCCTTCCTTCCTTCCTTCCTTCCTTCCTTCCTCTTCCTTCCTTCCTTCCTTCCTTCCTTCCTTCCTTCCTTCCTTCCTTCCTTCCTTCCTTCCTTCCTTCCTTCCTTCCTTCCTTCCTTCCTTCCTTCCTTCCTTCCTTCCTTCCTTCCTTCCTTCCTTCCTTCCTTCCTGTCCTTCCTTCCTTCCTTCCTTCCTTCCTTCCTTCCTCTTCCTTCCTTCCTTCCTTCCTTCCTTCCTTCCTTCCTTCCTTCCTTCCTTCCTTCCTTCCTTCCTTCCTTCCTTCCTTCCTTCCTTCCTTCCTTCCTTCCTCCCTCCCTCCCTCCCTCCCTCCCTCCCTTTCTCCCTTTCTCCCTTTCTCCCTTTCTCCATTCTTTCATTCATCTGTTTCTTTTCTCAAGCTGTTTGCTTTTCAGTTGCTTGCTGGCTTTACTTTTTGTTTGAAGTAAACATCCTCATCTACAGTGATTCCATAGTACATAACATATTTTTAAATGGATGCATCTGACATCACTATATAGTGTTTTAACCTTAACCTTGGTGTGGCTGACTGCTATGAAAACTCTTACTGCAGTTTTTCTGACACAGCATTGTAGTGTTATAGCTTCAGGAACTGACAAAGCTAGTCAAATGGCAAGAGTGATCTCAGGAAGGTGAAAGTGTAGAAAAATTTCCACTTTAATGGTCAATTACAGACTAATGAAATCTTATTTCCAGATTTGTAAGTCACGTTGTAAGGTTCACATGTACCAAGCTTTGTCACTAATTACCATTTCACTGTTTTACATAATTGCACTGAATAATATAGGCTGGGCCTAACAGAAATAGTTTAATGGCTGAGTATCCCTTGGCATAATTAGCATCATACATACTTATTTCTTTGGTGCTTACAGGCAAAACACTGTCTACTGGAGCTGTGGTAGTGAGAATGGCCATTTCCATAGGGCCCACAATATGCTACAATGACAGAGAATATTGAGTCAGATGGGCTTGTGAACAGGATGCAGGTATCGTGTTCTGTGTGTACTCTGAAATAAACCACTACAATTCTAATTCCTGAGCTCTGTGGTTACATATTGCAAAGTTTCTCTGCTTCAGATGTGTTTAACTCAGTCATTCTCCCAGTGGTCTACAAAGTCTTTAGCACATCTCTTCTTTTCTTACTGGTTGCTGTCAGTGCAATACCTGATAGCAGTGATGTTTGGTAGAGCAAAAAGGTATAAAACATTCTTCATCTAGTCATAGCCCAGAGGATATGGAAGTAGTCACTGTAACCATGACCTTTGAGGAAGAGCTGTCTTTCCTGGCTTAGAAATACAAAATGGATTCACTCATTACAGATAATTCAAGGAAGCTGCTGGGAGGCAGGAGATTAGGATCTTCTGAACACTATGAGCATACAAAAAGATCAAGACTTGGCTAAGAGATTTTGTAGCCAAAGAGGTGGATAAGTAATTACCCTTGTGGTGAAAGGGACTAACTAAGGACTGCTTACCAGGTGCTTCTCTACTTTCAGGTTGCCACTTTCAACCCTTGTGTCTGAATATCCATAGTAATTAATACATAGCCTTCAGAACTTACCCTGAACAGGACCAAAATGCTCAACATCTGATATGGCAAATTCCTTGCCAAATCAGGTTAACTGGCTGAATCATCTTCTGCCAGTCATATCTTGTAAATACTGTCAGGAGTGAATATAGGATTTCCTATCCCAAGATATTGCCATCTGAACACAGACACCTACTTCCCTGGTCACACAAATTCCAGGTGTTCCAAATATCACTAAATACACTCATAGCTTGTCGGTTTTGGGGTCAGGAACACAGGCTGGGATGAAGCAGAACCCAACTTGCCTGTTTCATAAGATTCATGTTTTTCTGTCCAAAGTCTGAACTCCTGAGTGTTTCTGACAGTTTTGGAGACTGTAGTTCACCAATATGTCAGGCAGCTATGAAAGATTTTTATTGCAAAATTTGCAACTGGGATAATGGTGACTGATCTTCAGGTTTACAAATAGCAACCAGCCATTTCATTCCCAGAGACTTCAGTATGAAAATAGACACCATTTGTGCCTGTGAATGGATCTGATGTCAGTTTTGTCAGATCACAGAGAAGAGGGCCAGATATTTGGACTTTCAGCTGTTGTATCTTGCTGCAGTGCACTTTCACAAACGTTGGTCATTCTAGATCAGTCTAAAGCCTTCTTTTCTTCTACAGAGACTAAAAATGGTTGGTCTGGAAAAATCTGAAGCACAGAAAAAGCACATAGAATATTTCCTCAGAATGTTCTTCCTCTTTCCATCACTTTGATAGTGAGGAGCTTCTGAGGGCAAAAACATGGGGATTGTCTGAGAGAGTATATCTGTGTGTGTGTATGTGTGTAGTGATCATCCCTGAAAGCTTTTTTTTTCATTCCATTTTACTCTAAAATATCATGTGATTTATTTAACATCCAATACACCCTATTCGAAGGAGATAAAAACTTATTCATGAAACACTTTACAAAGTATTCAGTTTTGGTTGTTGGGACTCCTAGTTCTTATTTTGGAAGGAACACAACAGGAAAACTCTGACCTGCAACTACTCTGGACTTTCAGATTTCCATCGCATTCCCTGTTTAGTTCTCTCTTTTCCAGGTGGAAATGCTCTAGACCACTTAATCATTCTTTTGTGTACTGTGTTTTTTTCTTTCTTTTTCCTTTTCTGCCTAGTAAAAAAGGTATCATTTTGGTCAAAGTGGGATCATATATAGTACTAGGGGATGCCTCACAGTACTACACAGCACAGGTAGCTGGATCACTGTGAACACATTCGACCAGTGCTGTATTAGTATACTAATGTGATATGAAAGTAATGTCCATACTCTACCAGTAACAGCAGATGCAAATGGAACATTAAAAGTATGACTCACAACTGCTAATGTGATAAGCTGCTGATTTTTCATGAGTACAGCAAAGCTGTTTGCAGCTGCTTAGCTTACCTTCAACCTCAGCTGTTGGACTCCCAGCATCTCAAGAAACTCAGCATGAAAAAATGAACAGCAAATGCACCTATTTCCACCCAGATTGACAGGGATTCCTTTTGCCAGGAAACTCCAGTGCTTCCTATGTAAAAAAAATAACTTGGACAATCTTGAGCAAGCTATTCACAAGGCTGAAATATGTCTTCTTCTTCTCAGTAGGGTTTTTGGGAAGGTGGAGACAGCAACACTGAGACAAGCTTTGCCAAAGGTATGTTATGGAGGAGGAGCTGTCTTTTTAAGAGCAGCCTGCTCAGATACATGGCCTCACTGGCTGAATTTCGTGTGAATTTATCAGAATTTTATCTTTTTTCTGTACAGGAAATGTTTGTCTTGCCAGTTCCGAGAAAGTTTCCAGAAGTTCTACCTAGCTGACTGCTGCACCTATTCTGCTGGCTGTTGGTATCAAGCCTGGCACACCCAGGACATGTATCTGGTTGCCTACAGATAAGAGACTCATTCACGTGTTGTGTGGCAGAAGTGCCCATATCTCCCACCTGGTAAAAGAAATCTTCAGGTGATGATCCTTGCTTGTGTCCGGTTTTCAGTGGAAAGATAAGTTTGTATCTTGGTTTTGAACCAGTAGGGTTATATTTGTTTCCATTGTAGCACAGGCTTGTCTTATGAGGGTCAAATTATTTTCTATAGGGTCAAGTTTTTTTAAGAAACACTTTCTTAATTTAAAGGTAAGCTATAGTCATAAAAGCCATAAAAATCATCCAAATACTATGGTATGCTATATAGCCACAGGCAAAGTATAAAAGGCAATCTTATTTAATCTTACTTGAAGAATTATGAATAGCTCAGAAAAAAAAAAAAAAAAAAACACAAAACAAAAACAAAAACTTAAAAAAAATCTATCCAAATTGTTTTTGTATTCACAAACCTGAAAAAGAATGAAACTTGAAACTTTGTCGAGTGGGCTTGATACATTTCACACTGAAAGTTCTAGGAACAAATTTCATTTAGCAGGCTTGTCTCTAGAAGCTTGTTAAGAATTTTCAGTCTCTGGGATTTTGGAACTGTTTTTATTTTATATGAATGAAAGAGTGAATGTGTGATACCTTTCTTTACAGAATTAACATAACTTCTAAACTTAAATTTCCTACAAATTCTTGTGCTTAAAAATACAATTTCTTTAAATTCTTGGTATTATTGCATGTCAAGATATTAATTTCAGTTGCAGAAACAAATCGCAAAATAGGCATGAAATAATTGAAAATGAATGTCTTTAAATTTCAAATTAATTTTAAAAGTCATATTTTGTAATACTTGCTTTGAACTAAGATCCTTGAGATTAAGAAATTTAAATCACTTAACACCTACATGCTTAAATTTAGTAACTGTCAGAGAGAGTGAGCATGATTTTATCATAAATGAAAAGTTAAAATAATTTTTTAGTTACTTCACTAGAAGCACAATAGTACAATTTTAACATTGATTTCTGAGTATCAAACCAATCTTTTAAATAATTTGTCTTTTTCCAGACAGGGAAAGCAGTATTGCTTGTGCCTGTACAGAACAGTGGATTCTGCATGTAGTTTTTGCTGAACATTGGCTTGGCTGAGTGTCCAGCATTGCTATTATTACTACTGTAAATGACCTTAAGGCATGGCAAAAGTGTCATAAAGGCTGTATTGAATGTTAACGTGATGGTGAGAATGCTTAGTTTTTCAGCCAGAATGAAAGCATAAGCCATCTCTTAATCGATGTGGCAGGTCTCTGAAGTGGGAATTAGCCTGTGTAGCTCCATCTAAGTTGGTGTATTGCTGTGAATTTACTTGTGTTAACAGTAAACAAAAGACTTTTTGCCAGGAAGACTGAAGTGGGGTACAAGACCGCTGCGACAAGCTCCAGTCTTCCTTCTGGCAGAATCTCTCTCTCTTTTTTTCTCTAATAATTCATTATTTTAAGGAAAAGAAAAGTTTACCTGCACTGGTAACGTGTTCAATTTCCACATATTTCTTCAAGCAAATGGTCTCAGTGTTTTCAGAACAAGCTAAGAAGGGTAGTTATTTCCTTGGTCTATTGCTAGTGAGTGGTTTGAAGCTGCATGTTACATTCTGTGGCTGAAAAAAAAAAGTGTGATGTTTTGATTTGATTAAGTATGAGAGCTGATAGACTAATTCATGTTGTGGTTCAGAGCTGGGCTAGTCATCTTACTACTGTGCTTAGCTGGATATTTTAACATGTGCCTGAGGCCATGTTCTCTCAGTTACACATCTACATCTAAAATGCTACAGCAGTTTAAGTTAAATTATAATTCTCAACTAGTTTGGTTAATCCAATGTGAAAAGACTCCGTTTAAATTTCTTTTTGCTTAGTCTAGATCAGTTTGGAACAGGGCTAAGCTAGACCAAAATAAGAAATTCTTGAAAAAAGTGTTAAAATGTGTGATTTTACCCAGAAAAGCTTAATAAGACCACGAACTGTGTTTGGGCAAAGTACCAGCCTCTTTCCTATGTCTACATGTAAGTGATAATGCCTTGAGTTATACCTGCACATGATTTTGTAACCACCTTGCAAGCTGCAGCCTTACCATTTCAGAGATGTCAGGTCTTGAAGAACCATTAAACCACAGATGGTTGGAAGATTTTGCTGTGGGAAATTAGATATATTTTTCACTACTATGTCTTTCTGCGCTATCACTGTTGGCCACTTATGGGAATGGGATGCTGGGCAAGATGAACTTTCGGTTTTACATGACTCATGCTCTGCATAGAAAATATGATCTTTGGGCTCCACTTCCCAGGCCACAGGAGAGTGTGCAGAAAAAATATTTTTCTTGAAATGAACCCTCCCTTTACAAAAATTATCTAAGCTCTGTTGAAATCAAAGGGGAAGTATGTGGGAGAACACGTTTCCTGAAGGGAGGTGGAGGGAGTTTTAGAATTTAGAATAAGAACACTTATTCCATAAATGTACCACTTGTTCCTGAACCCATCTGATGCACCAGCCGTCCTTGCACGCCCAGCGTTTCTCCGGCACGTGCTGCGTGTGATGTGCGCTGCACACAGTCTTGGGAGGAGCTCAGGGCTGGGCACAGCCACGTGAGAGGAGGCACTGCACGGGAGTCATGATGCCATCTCTCATGATGCCTTAAGTTTTAGCTTCCATAATTTTCAAATGCTGTACTGCCTTAGTATGTAATTCTGAACTTCACATAAAGTGTTAGCTAGCTCTCTTCACAGGGTAGTCAGATAAGACAATCCTTTCCCAGCCTGAGAACCAAGGACATCGTTGCAGCTTCAGGCTCAAAAAGTATAAACAGCAAATTGAGGAGAGCAATCTGGGAGGATGGGACTTCACAACCTGAAGCTGTAATTGGACAATTGACCCCAATATGGAAATGGACCAAAACTTATAAAAGTGTGAAAACTCGTGACCCACTGTCCATCTTGGGTGTAGCCTCGGCCAGGCTCTTGTACTGCCCAAGGTGTATCCTTTGAAGGCCTTTTAATAAATACCTGCTTTATTCCTTTAACACTGTCTAGCCTCTGTTCCAAGTAGCCTCTCTAGGCATCACTCATGTTACATCGGGGACTGGGGAATTGGTGTCCCCAGGAGCAGCTGTCTCCTGTCCTTGGCGCTCTCTCAGTCCGAGTGAGGGATGATATGATCAATCATGGCTTTAATGCAGAGTATCAGCCAATTCACAAACTGGGATTGTGGAGGGAGCCCATGCCCCATAAGTTACAGGTTACTGCCTAAGGAGAGGAGCATGCTTATTTCTGGGACATTAGAGGGGCACTCTGAATCATGGAAAAAAGAAATGGGGAAAAATAAAGACAACACATACAATTAAACATAAAGCAAAGCACTTTATGTTTCTCTGGACAGCCAAATCTCAGAGCTTCTTGAAGATTTTTCACTCTGGAGTTCATGCTTGTTTTCTGCAAGTAGCAGACACACAAATAATTAGACATTCTTTAGGTCCAAGACTCTAAACTTTTGGGGGCCAAAAACTACCTGCCAGTTTCATGTCCTTTTCTCTTTGGGCCCATGGATGCACGTGAGCTAAGTCCATATGAGCAAATTAAGCTCTGCCAGTGCTCAGGCCCAAGCACTGGGACTTGCTAAGCTCTGCTGTCCTGTCAGCTGAACCATCATTGGCACTGGCACAAACTCAGAAAATGGTCTGGGAATCAGCAGAGGAGGAGACTACTGCTGCTGCTGCAGCACAGAGCTGCCAGGGTTCTCCCCAGCACCTGGTCCTCAGCACCTGATAAAATTTGTGTCTGTCCACAGTTGTCTTCTCTGAGTCTTGACTCCACAGAGTACTTGGCATGGCTTCTACTTGGGTCATTAATTAGGGGTAGGATTTAACTCCAAGTGCTCCACTGAACTAGAACAGCAGTATAGTTAAATTTCTGCTTCCTCTCAACAGTTTGGCTCCAAGAAGAGAACTACAAAATCCTACTAACCCAAAACGCTTAGAGCAATAAAAAAGAAAATAGACAAACAAGACTGTTTTATCTTTGTAGGTTAAAATATAACACAAGTAGAATTTTTTTTTTAATTATGCCATTCTAAAATTGTATTTAAAATTGTAAACTTTTAAACTGAGCATGCCACTGCATAATGTTGATTATATTATAAACCTCCCATTTTCACAACTAGCTATTCCTTTTAATAAGTCCTAAAAATTTATATACACATGCAGAGAAAAAATCCTAGCTCTCCAGCTCAGAAAAGGTGTGATAGCTGCATGTTCAGAACTCTAGATTCTGGCCTGTATACTTCACTTATTTTTGTTGGTCTATGCTTCCTCTGAATTTTGATATAGTTGAAACAAATGCATCTTCTGTTAGTGAACTATCCACAGTGAGCCTTTCTACCCAGATGTTTGTGTGACACTGTTCACAGAGCAATGGTATATCTGTGTTTAAATAGCCAGAGTACCAATGGTTGATCAGGGGAGTTATTGTGGAATTTATTCTAGCCTCTGGCTTGTGGCATCATCCATTTTTAAGTTTAACTCAAGTTACCCATCTGATGCAAATGGCTCCAAGTTATGTGTTCTATAAATGTGAGAGGCTGTCATCTGAACACAAATCTTTGCTTAATGCTATAAAAGATAGCTGTATTTTACCAGCTTCTGTTATTTAAATGAGCTGAACATGTTTAGCCGATCATTTGACTGAAACTAAAGCATTGTGAGTATGTGTGCTTTGTTGTCAGCTACTAGTGAAAGATCAAAGAGATGGTACTGAACGCTGTCACAGACTCTAATTAATTGGCACTTATTTGCTTACATCTCAAGTAAGCTCATAAGCTGCTCCCTAAATCTGAAATAATTGGTGACTTGCTATGCTTTTTAAATAATGCCATTTTTCTAATTCTTTACATTTGAATGCTACTGTGATTGCAGAATTTTGATTCTAAATCTTCTAATCTAATAAAGTGTATTCCTGATCTTAAGAAACACCCTGCAAATGTGATGTGAACATATTTTGTGATTGTATTGTCCATAAAAGAAATATTCCAACAGTAACTCTTAACTTATAAGATATATCACATTTATTCTAATGTAGAGAGTTATACTAAACATAAATGCAGCACCTCTCAGCTGTAGCTTTAGATTCCGTCCCTTTTCAAAATTCCCAAAGCAGCAAGAGAACCTGAGATTTTAAAACTCAGCACAAATCTGTATATTTCCTTTAGAGTCTTTTCTAAAATTCAAGCTTAAGTCATTACCAATGAAAACTGTGGCTAATTCGCAGGCAAAGAGAGATGAGTTTGGAGTTTTTCATTAATACCAAAAGACAAGTATCCCAGTAAAATACAGAATGTACCATTGTGTTCAGTGTTAATTGTTTTCTGTATTTTTTTGTAAGACATTCCAAGGTTGAATGAGTCAAAAGATGGAACTATAGCTTCACCTTTGCTGAAGAAAATTATTGATATATTTATGACAAGTTTGAAAAGCTATTGTGGCCTTATTGTTTTTCTGGGTTTTGTTTTTAATTTGCCTCTGCATACCCACTAAGAAACTTCTCATTAAGTTTTATGTAAAATCTGTTTTGTTAAATGCAATGAAAGTTCTTTGACCACCTGCCTGATACTAAGATTAAGTGTGAAAATTGTGACATTTAAAACTGTTCAAATCCTCTGTATGAATATATTTTTAAAATATGCTTGTAGAAAGACAGATTCCATGTATTTCCTATCTAATTAGTCATATATTTTCAAATACAAGAAGGTTCATAGTTCATTGAATGGACATTCAAACCATAGCAACACACAAAAAGCAACAAAATTTGTGACTTACTTCCCATCAGTCCTCTTAGATATAACTGAATTAATTGCCTCTCAGACCAAAGTCTATTACTGCAAAACCCAAATAGAATAGCATAAAAAATTAGTTCCCACAAGACTCGGAATACCAAAACAAATTTCATATACCATATTCTATTTCCTAATAGAAGAGCTGTAGACCAGAGCCATTGTACAACCACTAAGCTGGTGTGAGCTCAATGCTTTCTTGATGATAAGAAGCAAAACCTTGGGATTTATTTGGTGGAATAAATAGATGAAAGGTCTAAGGAGAGGAACAGCTTGTGGGACAGAGCAGAGAGCAACAAAAGAGTTGACCTGGAGCTTGTTGATAGCTTCATGCTGGTCGTGCTGCTGTTATCCAGGTCTACGAATGGTATTGTCGTTTTTGGGATGACATTCTGTCCTTGATGCGGGGGACAGAGTTTTTTTCATATATTTAATGTGATAACTAGTTGCAAGTAAAAAGATCAGGAAGCTTTCCAGGAGCTTCCCAAGAGTGCTCTGAGTGTATGAAAGGTAGATATGTACTCTAATTATAAATTACACCAGGAAATGAACTTCAGAACTTCCTCACCATTAGAACTTTCATTCTCTTCAATTGACTTAAAAATGGTTTTGCTTTGGTGGTAGTGACATGATTTTTCATCATGAGGAATAGCTGGCAAAATATGTGTTATTTCTTGGTAACACTTGAATTATTGTCAGCTTTTTATTTTACTTAGTGGCTGCATGAAGATAAACATGAGAAAAAGAATCGTGGTTCTGGGATTTCTTTTACTGTATACTCACTGGGAAACTGAGAGCTTTCTGGGTCTTTGAAGGTCATGGAGTTGTTGAATTATAGAACCATTAAGGTTGGAAAAGACCTCCAAGACAGTCAGGTTCAACCTTTGACTGAACACCACCACATCAACTAAACCATAGCACTAAGTGCTACATGTATTTGTTTCTTGAACACTGCCAGGGATGGTGACTCCACGGCTTCCCCGGCCAGTCTGTTCCATTGCTTGACAACCCTTTCAGTGAAGAAATTCTTTTTTGATGTTCAACCTGAACCTTTCCTGGTACAGCTTGAGGCTATTTCTTCATGTCCTGTTGCTTGTTGCCCGGGAGAAGGAACCAGCTACAGCCTCCTTTCAGTCAGTTGTGGAGAGTGAAAAGGTCTCCCCTGAGCCTCTTTTTCTCCGAGCCAAATATCCCCAGTTTCCTCAGCTGCTCCTCATCAGACTTGTCCTCCAGACCCCTCCCCAGCTCCATTGCCCTTCGTACTTGCCCCAGCACCTCAATGTCTTTCTTGCAGTGAGGGGCTCAGAACTGGACACAGGATTTGAGATGCAACTTGACATCTCAATACAGAGGGACAATCTTCCCTTACTTCTGCTGGCAGCACTATTTTGGCCAGGTCAACACACAGGTTAAAAACTAAAGGGCTGAAGTGTCAACAGAGGATTTTCTGATACTTTTATGTTATCATAGATCGATTAGAAAGTTTTTGTCCCAAATTACAAAAACATCCACTTATCATTCTTTTTAAAAGAACTAAATGCATATATGTTCAGAGATATATAATTTGTTTAAATCCAAGTTATAATTAACTGCACAATGCAGTAAGGTATGGGTTTAATTACAGCTGGAAATAATCTCCCATTCATTCTGAGTCTAAACAAATATGTATTTTGCTTTAAGGTTTAATGTGACTTTGTTTTGTGTGTTAAGTTATACCTGGGCTTGTTGCGTGAAGTTGCATAGAACCGTTGTGGATGACTTCAAGGTGCAGAAAAAGCTCAGGCAAGGTAACTGTTTTCTTAAGAAAAACATTGCAGAATTCCAGTAGAAGAAAATCAGGTCACTTCCAGTAGGAAAAGACTAGGTCACTGCCAGAAGGATCACAATGCAGGGGTGTAGATAACCTTAACGGCGGCAGACAGAATCTTTTCTGTAGCATCATTTCTCTAGCTTTTTGTGGTCCTCACATTTATTCCCTCTATTCAGTTTAATATTCTCCTTATAGATTGAGGCCCAGAGAATGGAAGGGAATGACCAAAGGATACATGTTTTTGCTTGCAAATCTATGCTTCATGTTTAATATTTCTTAATCAAATGTGTATTTGAATGATGTCTTCAGCTCCCTCTGCTTGGGATTTTAACTGGCAGAAGAAACCTCAGAAAGAACCTCTTTCCAAATAAAGTTCCTTAAGATCACTTGTTCTTCCTTTTAAGATTAATTTCCTATACAGGAACTGAAAAATAAGATGAGAAATGTGCAGAGAAAGTATTCAGCAATGAGTAATATCCGCTTTTAAATTGGGGGACTATCGGTTCTAACAGTGATTGTCACATCTTTTTAAACACACTGATTAATGGGTGGATCTATTACTGAAAGCATGCATGCTTAATTTATTCAGAGATGTTGAGTGTATGTCACCACTCCAAGGCCTGTTTTTCTAGCACAGCGTTTCACATTTACAATGTTATAACTACTGACAACTCAATGGAAGAAAGAGAACTAACTCATAGCACAAAGCACTAAAAATACAGCATGATCTGTAAGTGATAGAAGCTGACACATAAGAAAATATCAGTGGGGTAATTTAAATCCAGTAAAAATGAAGCTGTCAGTATTTGGATATGTATTCTTAGACTAAACATTTTCAATTGTGACACTTAGTTCCATATTCTTTTCTTCCACCCTGTTTTATAGGCAAATGTGTTATTTGGAGAACAGCATGTGGAAACACTATGGAAATGGCAATTCTGTGAAATACCATTTGAGAACTGAGACACACTTTTAAACAAGGAATGGAATTCAGGTCAAGCATCACAAATGAAATGGTTATTGTAAAAGCAGTGAGAGCTAGCCATCTGCCACTGCAGTGCTCAAAGGGGCTGAGATACAGGGTCTCCGCAAAGATATTCCTGAGTGCACTATCAGTTAGGGCCAGAGAAGGCTCAGTTACAGACATTAATATAGCAACAGATTTTCCAAAGGGACAAATACACTACATGGTTACAAAATGCTGTGCCTGTGTCCGTGGAGTAAAGTTAAGCAAGGAGAGGAGCAGCATTTTGGTCATTTTAAAAGAAGGTAATTTGTGCCTCGTAAGGGGCCAATCCTGAATTATTTACTCGGAGTCTGATTATAGCTCCTTTTTTGGCATGAATAAGATGTTCTGTGTGTTGGTGCCATGCTGAAGATTTAAATGTCCCACACATTTGATCCAGGCTGGGGCTGTGGCAACTACTGCACAGCTGATGACAACAAAGGCTGGTTTCAAGCTCATTGTCATCACCATGGTGTTACACCAGATGAATGGGTGGCATTGATTCTGATTGGCATATTCATTCACATGCATTCAAAGCTCATGAATTTTACTTAACACGTCCCTTTGCTTATTGGCTGGGATTTAATTGGAGTGATGTATTGCAGCACTGCTAGATGAAGTGGAACAGTTTCTTTTTTTTTTTTTTCCTTTTTTTTTCCTTGGGTTTTTTTTATTCTTTTTCTTCCAAACCTCCCAACTAGAGACACCACAGCATTATTTTTCACAATCACCAAGGCATTTCCATGTACGGAACCTAATTCTTGGCTTTGTGTTGAAGTTTGCATATAATATTTGGAGACAGAAAAATAAATAGACAAAAGGAGAACTCACACAGATTTAAGTGTTGACTCTTGTTACTGAGTTTGCAAATTGTTTATTTAGCATTTTCTTTGCATACCAAGAAAGGAAGAGGTCTTTTTTGTGCTTGATTTTATGAATTTTTTCCAGCTTTCCCGTATTTTAACATCTTTCTCAGCTAGCTGAAATGGAGAATCCTGACCTATCGGCTAGCAGATTGTTGATATCTTTCTAAAGAGTGAATAAATATGTGATTATGTGCATGCATCTAATGGATATACTATGTGTATTTGAATGCACCATTGCTGTGTATTGATCAGAAATATTCAGACAGAAAAAAAAAAATTTTTTTAAAGAAACACAAGTGTTTTTGTTGCAGAGATATATCTATGTTGAATTTTTCTCTATTATTTTAGCAAAATCAAAATAAAATACTTGGTTTAGGGTCAGATCTATCCAAGTCAAGTTATTTTAGTTTGTTGAACAAGATTAAAGAGCTTCATTTCAGGGTAGTTCTGCATAAACTGTGGAACATATTGGCAGAAGCTAAGTGTATCTTGGGGCCAATACAGAAAGCACCCTTTGGAAGTAATTAATAACCTCCATGGTTCATGATCTGAGTTATCTCTGGAGATCTCAAGGCTTTCTCCATTGTTTCCAGAGCTCAGACAGACTCATCTTCTTGGACAAGAGTTATCACTGTAAATAATGTCTGCTTCAATCTGCACAGGGTTTGATGGTTCTTCCCTCGCAACCTCATTTTACTCCATTTGCCTGGAGGAAATCACATGAGCTAGTGCAACATTCTACAATATGTTAAGATGTTCTCTCTTCCTACAGAAGCTACATAGAAATGGTTTTGTGGGAATTGTTGGATGGATTGCAAACCCAGTCCACAGTGGTGATGTGCAGAAAAGTTTACATGTTACCACTGAGAATTATTCATGCAGTAAATGCTGTGAGTACACAATAATTCCGTGCATATGCTTAATATTGTTGCTAACATATATAATGAGTTAAACCAAAATCCCATGAAGATTCCTTAATTATTGTGGATGTAAAGCTATAATTCTGTCAGCTAGGTCCTAGAGGGGATTTGAACTACAAATTATGATAGAAATGATGTGGCTTTTTTTTGGCCTCAGCTTAGTTCAACGAAGTTCTCCATACAGAGTCAACTTAGCAAAGCAATTTATGAAAAAATGAAAATGTCTGTGTAAAGCACCTTTATGTATGGTTTGATGCTTCTATATATGATTAGATTTTCTACCTGGTGTAGTTATTCTGTAATTCACTGGAATCCACTGCCAGACTATACAGTTCTGACTTCTCTCTTTTCTTCCCAGCTATCTAATCCACTGATGTGCTCATAACATACTATAGCTATTGAAACCCAGCCCATACCATATACAAACTGAGCATCTCTGAGACACAAGTAGAAAAGCCACAGAAAATCTAAATCAGAAATGTTTTCCCCAGATTTTTTGCAGTGTTTCTTTTTTACTTTTTCATGGTCGTGACATTTCATGATTTATTGCTTATCATATATTGAACCAAACACTGCTGTTTGGAGATAATAAAACTAGGATTATGAACATCTGCCTTGTTATAAGTGTGTCCTTAGGTTTGCCTGGCTTTTACTTTGAATAAAGTTGTACGTGCAGCATTGTCTATTCTCCTCAGACAAACACAAGCTTTTACAGAAATGCCTGTACCTACCTGGGCTATAGTTTTAAAAAAAAAAAAAAAAAAAAAAAAAAAAAAAAAAAAAAAAAAAAAAAAACCACAACCTTTGACATTTGGTATCTCTGAACCAACAATTCATGACTAATTCGACAAAATATATGTGTGCTGGCTTAGCACAGATAGCAAAAACCAGCATGATATGTCTGAAGACTATTGCATTCTTTTTCCTGCAGTTTTAAATAGCATTACATGGGCTGAAGTGCATTCTGTGGAGACACCCTAAACTGTACTTGAGGGATTAGTGAGCTGTAACTGAGAGTGTGAAGCTTCACAATGAAATTTTCCTGCAAGTTTTTAAGAAAATCAGACTTAGCTACCAATTCTGACCACTGATATGAACATTGGCCAGGCTACTGACATTTGATGGGAAATTTTCTACCCACTTTTAAATGTTTGATTAACTTTTATGTGGTCCAAAGAAGCCTGAAATTAGATGTAAATTTGATACTGGAATATGAGACAAATAGCTGTTCAGAAAAAGCGATAATGGGATTTCCTCAGTGCTAAAATCCTCATTTTCTCAGTTAGTTATTCACTTCAAGATAATATACAAACTGAAATAGATCTAAACCTTTTGAGAAAACATCTAAAGGTTGAAACTTCCAACAGAAAAGTGTAGATACGAGTAGTCTGTGTCAGTGACAGCGCATGGAAAGCATAACTCAGTTTCAGCCGTGGGGAATCAAAGCAGATCACGGCACACACTGAGTTGCCAGATATGTTGTTTAGGCACCAAGTTACCCTGCATCAGTTTAGTTCTCACAGCCTTGGTAACAAGACAAAACTCCATAAATGACCTCACGTTTAGAGCCCCAGGCTGCAGGGGTTAAATTCCCCAGTAGATGAGGTGAGGTGGGATGTGGATCCAGGTAGGCTCGGTTGCTTGCAGGGCCCAGGGTGAGCTCTGCTCCTGCAGGGATCAGCAGCGTGTTAGGCGTTTCCCCGTGGCACGGGAGAATGCAGCTCAGCCTCAGCTTCCTCTGAGGGAAAAATCACAGTCTCCATCCAGTTCTTCAGCTCCTTCCACAGGAAAAGCGACAACAAGCACTACCACAACTGAGCAAAGACTTATCGCACTGAAAGGAGCAAGAAACCCCTCTGCTTTGAAGCGCCTGGTAGCAGCAATGGGTGCCGCTGGCTCAGCGGCGCTCGGGCTTGGCCCGCGGCAGGCTTTTGTGCGACTGCACATTCCAGGCCTTCAGCAGGCCACTGCTAGCTTAGCAACATCAGGGAGCTGTCAGTATTGGCCTGCCCAAATCCCACCATTAAGGACGCTGCTTACAGCTGGTCGTTACAGATAATAATTACTGTTCTACCCTACCTTTCAAGCCCCTCCTACTGCCTCCTTCAGAGAAGGCATCACTGCAGGCCTATAAAGGAGACTCAGCAGTTTCTACCACCAGCTTTTTTAAGAAAAGGAATGAAAGACTTTTGTTTGGACATAGTTGTTAGTTATACTTATTAAAACATTTTCAGATTTCCTGTATGATCTATATTTTGGCAATATTTTATCCACTGTCATGAGTTCTCTATTAAAAGTGCATGGAAAGTTACCTGTTCCTCTATTTGTCACCCTTCCCTCACTTCTCTCTGTCCTGCGTCTCTGTCAGTTTAAAACCACCATATGGATGACACAGAAGTTTCAGCTGGCTAGAATGAGAAGAAATTTGAGCAATTTGGGCAACAGCAGATGCTGTAAGAAAATAGAAGATAGAAGAGAATAACTTTCCACATGTTGCAATAAATCCAAATATGGCTACTCTATTTTGCCTTAGTCAGTAAGCACGGAGTCTGTCACAGCCAGCTGGACTCCTGAGAGCTGCCCCTCCTCCTAGTTCCAGCCATCAAAATTATGGTTTAAAAATATAATGACTCTATATCATTAATGGTCAGAATTTGAGGAGTATTTCTATCTATGAACCTGGTTTCAATGGGAATTAGTTAGATATTTATCCAAGA
The DNA here is from genome assembly GCF_015227805.2 of Hirundo rustica. Classification (NCBI taxonomy): domain Eukaryota; kingdom Metazoa; phylum Chordata; class Aves; order Passeriformes; family Hirundinidae; genus Hirundo; species Hirundo rustica. The sequence goes on from NC_053452.1 coordinate 105,059,934, forward strand.
TCTGGATTATCAGTTATCCTGCATGGCTGTGCAGTCATTTCTCCCAACAGAAACAGAGGAACAAGTTGATGAAAGTGAAACAGGCAAGAACCCTCTGAATTATCTTGGCATTGCCAAAGAAAGTTTGGCATGGCCTTGGGACTGTGCTGCCTAAGTTGTCATCTCTATCCATCTTCATTTCACCTAAATACTTCTGTCCAAAGCATTGGCACGTGTGCACCCCTGCACTGTCGACCTCTCCATCGAACCAGGTGAAATGCACTCAGCCACCTAGAGAGGTGACAGAGACAGACTGAGAAGTAATTTAGACAAGAGAAAGTAGGTGGAGAAAGAGAATTACATAGTAAGTACCAAATAGATTTACCAATTAAACATGGGTTAGGAAAAAGCAGAAAATCATTGGGATGCATTAAAAATGTTTCAGTGATAGATGTCTACCAGGAAAGGAATGCAAGGGCCCAATGAATTTGCCCATGAATTAGTGCACAGTGCCTTTTGAGATGAGCTCAGGTGCCAGAGATGTCCACACAAGGCTGCAGGCATGGCATAGGACCTATGCCGACCTGTGGCTTATCGGAGTTGCAGCAGGAGAGTGAATTCCTTGTGGCACCAGATGCCACGTCTCACATGGAACCAGATGCCCTCATGTAGAGGTCTCCAAACCAAAGTGAACATAAATACTCTTCTAATAATGCTGAACAGAGATTGTAAATACTACACTTCTGTGATAAGAAATAGAAAGAAACATACTAATTCTTTTAATAGGAGAGAAATGTTTCTCTTTGGAACACAGTGGCCTTTAATATCTATATACCTTATTCACGATAGACAAATGTTTGTACTGTAAATAGTGTAGGTTTAATGTGATGCTCAGAAGGATGTGCCTGTTGCTGAATATGCTTTTATACATGTAAGAAAAAAAATCATATATACGTTTAGGTGTTTCTTAGATCCATATGTATTTACAACTAGAGATACACAGGTATAGATATTTCTAAGGTCTAAAAGGAGTGCATAAATCTCATTGTACATTATTATCAAGCACAGACATACCGATGGAAGGATAAATGGATTTACACTTCTACATAATAGAATACATGTGAAGACACATCCATAGCTGCACATACATACACATACAGCCTGTCTCTGTATGAAGTGAAAGGCAGTCATGGACATCGCGCTAAAGCTTTGCCAATATACATTTTTTGTTATGGATCTGTCACCTTCCTAGTTTACAGAAGACTGAGCAGTGAGAGGAATTTGAGTGTAAGCCTGCAGTACCAGCTTCCTCTTGACTCCAGCCTTGCTTTCTCTGTGAAGGCTGCTGGCAACAGTTAAGAGTTTGCTGGTGTGATAGGTGAGCTTCATCTGTCATGGCTAATGTCATGAGACTGTTGCGCCTCTTTTTGTTTCTGTATTCCCTTGAGGACACGTTCTGGAGGCCTAGCTGTGTTTACCCTGCCTTTTTTTTTTTTTTTTTTTTTTTTTTTTAACAGAGTCAGTAATCATGTTTACCTTCCTTCCTCCCCGAGTGCTGCTTGCCAGCTTTGGTGTGGTGAGATGACTAAGTCAATATATATTAAGGAATACATAACAATGTTGTAATGAGAATTAGCGGTACTCTGAAAAGGCAGAGACATTGGCTGCTATGTTTTGCACTGTTTAGTCTGGGGGTAATGAAGAGATCACAGATGACCTGATTTCATTAAAGTAGGTCAGATTTGACTGAAACACAGCTATGGCTCCCTCCTAGCAGTTCAGTGTCTTTCTCCCCCCTGTCACTGCCTCAGCCACGCTGCCTGTCACACCTCAGCATTTGAAAATTTTCAGGGAATTTACTGTAGGGTTTTGTTAGCATCTTAGCCAAATATATACTACAGAACATAGTTTCCACTACTCTCTGTGCTTTCTGCCAGAAGATGTGTGATGGAAAGGATGACCATATTACAGGAGAGGTGATGATGTGAGAGGATGGCACACTTGATAAGATGGCATTTATGTACCATAGATACTTCTCAGTGAAATCCAGTCTGGAGAGGATAGTTGAAAATTTTACTGAGGCAGCTGAGTCGGATTAAGCCTACATTTATGCACTGTTTTCATCTGATTTTCTATTTATTTGCACTGTTTCATACCCCAAGTTTAACACCAGGGTAGGTAATTGAGATTTGGCAATGTCCTAGTAGAAAAACACCTTTAAAAAGGTACTAGGAATGTCTTTACTAGCCTTTGTGCTCACAAATAAGAATATATTACCAGAAATAAGAATTATTCATAACTTCTGATGGGGTGGATGGGAGAGGCTGGAAGCAAATACAGAATTAGGTATTGTCGTCCCACAGGATGTCTGCTAAGAGAGTTTCCTTCTAACATCAGTGGGAGTAAGGTGGGATCTATAGTCCAGACCTAAACAAAGACATTAGGGAAGCTGTTCAGACAGTGCTCAGCTTGAAAAAAAATCAGGCCCTGTTGGGTGGAAAAAATGAAACAGTAAGAAGTATAGAGCCTTTTACTGAAAGATTTTGAAAACACTGGATTGATAAACATGCTCAGGTTTGCTGTTCATCTTCTAAAACCACACTGATCTTCTACCATGAAATATTTTTGTTACTTTTATTACAGCCTTTCTACAGTTATATGATTTCCAGAGAGACACAATATCCTATGTTTAAGTACTTCTCCCTGTTTAAGACTATCATTTTTTTCATGTCAAAATGTCTCTGCAAAGGTGTCCGCCTCTGTTTATTACATTTAAACAGAGACCAATGTAACAGGTGAAATTTGGGAACTCCACTTCCCAACTTCCTCCTCCCCCTCACTTCTCTTTCTTGCTATTAATTGTTGTGATTGTGCCTCTCATGACTTCTAAAGCAGGCATTTTGTTCTCACATTTGCTTCAGGTCATTACAGTAAAATCTTTTCATTCCTGAAATCTTTTTCCCCCCATTAGTCCTGAGACAAATAAATGGATTGTGATGTTCAGAGGCAACTGGGGTGGTCAAGCAATTCCCAGAAAAATCTGTAATCAGATTACTTGTGTAAGTAATCTGAGGACCCTGGGCTTTTGAAAATGTCCAATCTTCTGGCTACATTTTGGCTTTTTAATTTTTCATTCAAATCTGCTTTCCATTTACAAGGGGTATAGTGGTTTTATACAGCTTGCACCATTATAAGTAGAACATATAAGTAGAACATATAAGTAGAACATATTCTAACTTAGAATTGTCTTGCTGAATTTAGAAAAACAGGACCTTCTGGATCATGGAGTACTGTCTTCTGCTCTTGCAAGCAACTGCACAACATTATTTTTTTCATATGTATCTATCTCTCTGTCTCTATATCTATCTATTTATCTATCTATTAGGCTCAATTGCCAAACTCCTTCCATTTTCTGCACTGATCCAGTACACTCTTTCAACAGAGATCTGTTTGAACTGAAATACTTTCCAGAAACTAGTTACATCAGGTAAAAGCTATGTTTAAAATAGTCTCTAAGATTTGATTTAAAAAAAGAAAAAAGAAAAAAAAAAGAAAAAAAAGTGCCGTGATTTCACTAAAGAACAAGAAAAGCTATGTTTTCCTGAGAGGTTTTGTTGAGTGGAGGATACATGTTCTTGTGGTCTTTCTATGGTGTGGAATTCTTTGCTGCAATGCTTTGCTCTTCTGACAGGTCTGTCTGTGCTGTAGGGTTGTGCCATTGTCAGGGAGAAAGTAACACAGGAAACACTGGAACGCATTGCCTGTGAGCTGATGGTATGAAGAGCAAGGCAAGAGAAAATCAGCCTCCTGCCATCTAGAACAACTTCTTCTGGGCAATGCTATAAGGCTTGCACAACTTGGGATGTTCAGTGATGCTAGTGGTAATTTTGGTCATTCTGTGTCTCGTTAATCCAAGTTTTGCAGGTTGTACTACCTGGGTAGCAACTTGGGTTACTCTTGGGGAATTGTAATGCTGTTACTAACTAGAGTTGCATTGACAGCTGAATCAGTTATTTCTTTTCTAACTGAAGCATGCAAAAGAGATGTGCTCACTGATTTTTCTCAATGTAGGTTAACTGGATGGATCTTCATTTTCAGCTTCATCTTTTATAAGCTTCAACAAAGGCATAGTACTGTAGTTTACCACTGCCCTTAAATCAAAAGAGGGAGATCAAAAACCCCCGTCTTGAAAAGATTATGCAACTCAATAGGACCTGATCTTGTATTATTGCATCCATTACAACAGCACAGTTCAGGCAGGTGTTAGTTTCAATTAACCTGGGATTCAGGTATTCACAACATCTTGTCTGCCAATTACTCACATAATTACGTGCGCAGGACTGTAGAATAGAATCAGCCATCATGCCAGGCATGTGTGATTACTGAAGAAAAGAGGAATTCAGAGGATGTATGAGTAAAGCACAGCTTCAATAATCATGGACAAAAGTGGTCTTTAGTGAAGAAAGCTTATTTACTAGGCTCTTGCTGATCTCTTGAATGCAGGAACTGTGCCAACAGTGTTTGTGTGACACGCAGATGCCTCACAGCTGTCTGTTGTTTTTGTATTCTTATTCAGTCAATAGGTAAAGTGAGAACTTATTTAGTGTTTTTCAAGAAAGAAACTGAAAGGCATTCCAGGGAGCTAATGGCACAGCCATGTATGGCAAGAAATCAAAATTTCAGAGTCAAGTAAACCTTAAATCCAACTTTCTCAGACCAGGATATCTGCTGAAAAAGACAACTGCTGACATTTTGACCTGAAATATCCACTGACTTGGTCAATATGAATACCTTTTTTGTATGGCTCTGTCACTGTACTGTCAAAAATCAATGCACCATGGGCCTCCACATAAAGATCTTTTAAGGTCGAAGGCCAAAGGTCTTTCTGAGTCTTAAATGTCATGTATCTTTGTACTATTTAAAGCTATAATGCCAAAGAAAATGTGAAATTATGGATGAATGTTTTGAAAAGTGACAGGTAAGTTCATTATCTAAAATTATATACACTTAATTATATACACTTAATGTCACTGAAATTTAATGACAAGATCCTGAAGGAATCACAAGAAAGGCAAGCTGTTTCTTTCCACTCACCATATAGTTCAAGACTAGGGCAGCCTAAAATTCTTCCTAGCAAAATAACAATTCATTTCAATGGAACAAATTGTGAGGAAGGACACTGTTCAGCCCTGATGGCAAAATATGAGACTTTATTTCATCAGGAAACTGACACGAGTATGATGTAGAGCTAATATCATTTGACAGTGGTACAAGCCTGCTTCTTATGCTAAAGGAGAACCTAGGCTCTTATAGCCCCTTTTTGTCATGGGAAATTTTTGATATGTGTAATAGATTTTGTAGTTTTTTTTTTTTTTTTTCTTTTTTCTCTTTTTTAATACAGGAACTTCATGAAATGTAATGCCTACTCTTAAATTTCTTCAACATTTTCTTACTAAGCACAAATATTTAAACAGGGAAATTCCCAACGGGCATACATATTCAAATATTTGAATTTTTACAGAAACCCTTTGATCATAGTAGAAGCGTAGTATATGACTAACTATTGTACTAAGGCAAAGACATAATTTTATGCCTTTCTATGTATCTATTTGTGTATATTTATTTACATGTGTAATTTAAAAAATCATATATTTTGTAAATGCTAAATTGAGGGGATTCTGTGGTTTTCTACGGGAGTTAATATGGCTTCTACTGAAATTCTGCACTTTATTATACCAAGATAAAGCAATTTGAATGTACACGAGTTCTCTGGGAACTATAGCAGCAAAAGCTCGGGGACATTTGTCCCACAATGCAGCCTTTTCTCTACGTCATATCCATACATCTTATATCAATCACAGAAATAATCTGTTTGACAGCTATGTGTTTGGGGCATTGTGGTACATGAGAGTTTCAGATTAATACATGAGCTCAGAGTTTTTTGCTGTCATGAGAATAACAGTTTTAATGCAGTTTGAGTGTTGTCTGTAGTTCAGAGATTAGGTTTAAGAAAAGCATTCAGTCTCCAAACCTATCTATGGTGTTAAGTACTCTTTTAAATGACATGATCATTCTCCAGATGACATTTAGGTTTTTTTAACATAAGACTAAGGCAGGAATTAGATGGCAACTGGAAAGCAGCCACGATTATTCCTATGCTGGGAAAGGAAGACTAATGGAAGACCTACCCACCTTCCAGCCAATGGCACTGGTGTGAACTAGCAGTCTCATGAAGGTTCATTCTTGCCTTTTATTTATTGCTGTCCTTAATATCTATTACATTGCTGCCATTTCAAGCTTCTGAGACCTTATGCAGACATTTTGGAGTTTGGCCTGGGTATCTCTTTTTTGTGTGGGAGGAGGTGTCAGACAAAGGAGAAGAAGAAACTGAGTGACAGCAATGAGTCATTTGACTCACATAACACGCATGGGTGAGCTGCATCTTGCTTTTGCATTCCCATGAACATAGTCTGGGATGTATAGTCAGGAACATCACCTGTAAGACATTGCAATTACACTCCTGAATTCATCAGGTTTGCGAAATCTCAGCTTAACAGTGTCCATTCTAGTTTAGGATATGTGTTACATGGACGATGTAACCCAGCTGGAGAGAATCCAAAGAAAATGATAGAATGATCAGAGAATGATCCAGGAAATGTCACACTTGAAGAAAATAGAAAGCATCATAAACTGAGAAAAGATTGGAGAGACATATTTACCTGGTGTGCGACAGGACCGTGCAGAGAGGAAAGTAATATGACAAATAGAAAGTATGGAGATAGTTTAGGCTAACCATCAAAACAATCCTTCTCTTGGAAGATCTCACAAAGCACTGGAATAAATTGCATGTTGAGGCTCTGGAGTCACTGTTATGAGGCCTATATAAGGAGGTTAGACAAACAGCTCCCAGAAGTGAGTTAGACATGATCCTCTGGTGTAGGGAGATGGATCAAGCAATCTCTGGAGGGGGTTTTCAGCTCTATTCTCTCTGATTTCATCTTTAGGCAGGTATAAATCTGCCACAGTGTAGCAGATTGTTATATCTGATAGCTTCTATAAGTGCCCAACCTTCAGGGTAGGC